>NC_080467.1:3166890-3473557 GCF_030265055.1 Doryrhamphus excisus
AAAAAAATAAATGCCGAATAAAACATAAATAGCACAAAATGAAACAATCCCAAGTCACAATCAAGTACCAATAGGTGAATATTCCCTCTGCTATGCAAATCATAAAAATGCTGAAAACAGTATTGCATACATCACAATTAGCTGGATACAATACAAATGTTGACATACAGGGCATCCACTTTTTACTGCAAAAGGTAGCATGAATACACACGCAAAGCATCCATCGTTCTGCTTTGTGTGCTGCCACCCGTGGGGTTTTACGATGCAGCCATCACCGAATATTGAATGCAATATTTGTAGTTATTTATTGGACCATGAAAAATACATAAAAGACATTTCTTCGAGCAACAACATGTCAATAATATGCAACACTTCCTCATTAGCCTTACTAATGTATAGTAAATCAATAGAAAATGAAGACAGACATTATAAATGCTGTGCTTTCCCATGAATAAAAAAATGATCAGATTCGCAAATATGCAGGGATCTACTGTAATTATGCTGGGGGCCTGAAGCCACCTCTCACTTTGTGAAGGTGTTTCTTAATAAATAATAATTTCCTCAGTAACTAAGATTCACTTTTTGCAAGCACAGTGACCACAATGAACTTTACTCTTTCTAGGTGGCTGGTGACAAATATGACTGTGGAACCTTCAAATTCACAAATTCACTTGCCAAAATTTATCCTAACACTTCTACGTGTTCTCTGGATAATATTGGTCATTTTTTCATGTATTTTGAATGCATTGACCATTTTGTTTGATTATTCTTATTTATTCATTTTTGCTGCTGTCTTTTGCTGAGAAATTGGAGTGATGGAAGAATCGTTCTCATTGGACATTGTATCAGGCTTGTTAGATATTATTAAGGTTATGACACTTATAGATTCAGTCTAATTCAGTCACAGATTCAGTCTCAGTGCATAGTTCTAGAGGCCTTCACAATACCATGACACACACACATACATCCACTCAACACAATCAGAGTTGCACAACACTTACATATGACTGATTGAAAAATACTGGGAAACACCATAACCACACACCAGAAAGTAAGTGTTAGATATTATTATTACACCTTCAGAATCAATCTATTAGCTCGGTGCATTTTCAGTCTAATTGCGTCTCATTGAAGGCCTTCTTGGCAAACACAAACTCACATAGCACAATCAATCAAAAACACTTGCATATGACTGATGGAAAAATACAGGAAGAGGCAGATACACAATAGATGCATTTTCAGTCACACAAACATACATTTTACCTCTGCACAAACTTAACCTTCACTTTCTAGGCCTGCAACCAAATATATTGCTTTTACTTACTCTTTAATATAATTTTAATCATTATCATTGACTACTACTCCAATATCAACATCGTCCCAATAACCAGGACGGAAGGAAAAGAGAAGGAATAGATTTTAAACCTGAGCTTTATACATCACATTTTGAAATGAATGAAATAACTGAAATGAATGAAAAAAGCTGATTACATCCAAGCCAGAGAGAATAAATAGGTGCCAATATTTATTCTCAAGACACAACACTAATAGACGATACAACATGCAGGTACACAAATAGTGTATAAGTAAACAGCTTGAAATATTCATTGTTGAACTTTATTGTGAAGAATGGCCAACACTTGTTTGGTAACAATGCAAATACAAAAAGATGGAGAAAGAAAACCTTGCCTTGCTCATTTATTCACTTTGGACTCACTAACTGACACTGGAGACTGTGTGGGAGATCCATTTTTGTGTGAGATAATGTGTGTCAGTGTGAGTGGTGTGTACTTGTGCTTGTACAATAGGAAAACAATACGTCACTTGCAACACTCGTGATGGTTGTATACGGTAGACGTAAGTACACACTTTGTGAACCGTCAACTGTGTGTGTGTCGGCATCAGGGTGTGATCATGTACTCTGGACTCTATCCTCCCACCTCCACTCTAGTCTGTGTGTGTGTGTGTGTGTATGTGTGTGCGTGTGTGATGTTATACAGTGCACTGAGTGCTGAACGGTGGGCCTCTATGCAAGGCAGGTGAAAGAGGTAAATTGGGCCATTCCATCATGTGATGCAGGGAGGCCAAGCTGACATGCTGATCAGGGGTGCATGCATAATGGCCACCAAAAATAAGCTCTGTTTTGAATAATACCTACCTAAGCCACCCACTCCACGCCAACAACCCCCTCCAAATATGTATCTACGGTATAAAGTAGATCTGCTCTTGGTCAGGCTGGGACCTCATCCATCTTAACAATAAATGGAAATCAGTCCTGCATTTGACAACGATGTCTCTAAACATCCCCACTGCCAGGAAAGATGAGCCAAAGTCGAATACAAACAGTGTGAGGTTGACGAGAATTTAAAGGGGATATTCATTCAAAGGAGAGGACAGAGGAGGAATAAAGGAGTGATGATTAAGATGGTATGCTGGTGAAAATCTGCTGGATGAGAACAAAATAAATGACTACTTTGCAAATATGACACAATAAAGTTGCAAGGTTGGATACGTGGCTGCCTGACCAGAGGTGATGACTGGCAATCTGTGACCTGGCTATTGCACGCTTGATTCTGTGTAATAATAATAATAATAATAATAATAATAATAATATATTGTCTGAAATGAGTTTTCTCAACAGAGTGATTTCGGATTTGGGCTATTTATTGAATGTTATCTCTGCCTACTGAATAATACGAACTGTAGCTCTTTATAAAATGAGCTTGCATAGTTTTTGTATATTTTATCCTGTAGGTCAGGTCACGGTGGGCCAAAATTAAGGTTATTTCACGGGTTTACAAGTTACATTACTTACATTACATTAATAATTTAAAATTACGTGACCAAACAGTGTGCCAATAATGTGCCGAAAAAGATTGCTCCAACCAGTGCAGACGTGTCAGCAATACCTCAAAGACAGGTTTTTCGTGGAGTGTCAGGCACATTTCAATGCACCAAACAATCACAGCAACCATTATTTAATGAAACTGTCCATGTACATTTTTGTATTCATTGTTCCATCACATCTGTGGGAGGGATGGAGGGAAGGAAGGATGGAGGGATGGAGGCATGAGTGCGGCGCCACACCCCATTGCCGTGGGGCGCCGCGCCTGCACCGGGTCTACAAAAATAGAGTTCCAGATTGTTGCAAACTGTCCGAAATCAGGTTTTAGGTTGCATAAAATTCCGGAAATGGGAGACATTGCAGTCTAAAATGTTGAAAATGAAAGAAAATGAAATGGAAAAAATAACTAACAACATCCTGACAAGGGGTAGCACACTCTGAGCTCAAATCCAGTTGGACACTTAGTTGACGCATTGTTCCTCATTGTTTAAAAAAATAGGTTTGGCAATCAGCCACAGCTTCCATTCCAGAACATGGGCTAACTGACTTCCGAGGAGCCAGAGGAATGATTGAGTAATGAGGAATTTAGATGATTGTTTCATATATTTATTAATGACAGCTACCACCCGACATTAGAGAAATAAACGCAAAGTTTCATGTAAATTCTTAGGTATTTTACAGTGAGATAGCTCAGCCGAATTAATTTGTATAGGGGGCTTCAGAACACGCACACACTCACGTAGCACAGTCAAAGTTGTGCAACACTTAGTAGCTATGACTATGACTGTTCTCACTCACACCATGTTGACTTTTTAGGGGGTCACAGCAAATGCTATTTCCTTGTTGTACTTTCATTCTGTGCCCCACCCTCAAGAGTTTAATGCTGGACCCAAATATATTGCTCTCATTTTTTAACACAGTTTGAAAATCTTTTAAATTGTGTGATCATTGACTACTTCTAAGACAGCAATGCGATCCAAAAAAACAGGAAAAAATTACAAATTGATGAGTACAATCTGGTGGGGGCCATCCAGGAACAGGGGATGGAGGGGCAACCGTAGCAAAACACTGTCCAATAGAATCGTACCAGTGAAGTAGACTGAATTGTCTTGTAGCCTATCAAAATCTGTTTGCCCAAAGTTCTCCAACACACGCTGCCATATTAGCCCACCTGTCCAGACTTTGCTTAAACCCCCTCAAAGGTGCTGGTCCACCTATTCAATGTGATCTATTGCACTCTTCAGGGGAACTAAAAAACCATTAGGTAATATCCTATCCAACATCTCATCACAGTCACCAAGAACTGGGCCAGTGGCCAAATAGAAATTATATTCGGCACCCTGTTGGTTGGTTTCAGCGCTATTAATACGCTTGGAGGTAGATTATTCATCACAAAGGGCGCGTTTTTTTGAAGTAAAAAATGTTACTGTGTACCAGAATGCTTATTTTGATTAACATTAAATCATTGCACCACATCCTGTTCATCTTCACATGGAAAACAGGTTTACATAAACTGCGTATGATGACTTTGGGTAAATACCGACAATCTGGTATCTGGCATTGAATCTTTTTTAAAATGTAAATGTAAGCAACTAAGCAACTACCTTGTTTGTTCCCTTCAGTATCTCACATGACTTCAACCATTCTTTTCTCCCTCCTATGCAAACGAAGAAAGGGGCAGTATAAGTGTTATTCATAGCCTGAACAGCGGGTGAGTTTTATTGCAGGTAGATAAAAAGATATTGTCCTTCTGCTGCTGTCTACATGCACTATATACACTGTCGTTAATATGAGGTGTGTGTCTCACCAGCAAATAGATACGCAATTAAGATATGTGTATGATTTCTCTTTAGTGTGAAGAAATATAATAGAATTTAAAGAGTGGACTTTATGTAGCACAATTCGAATGGCGAGTGAGTCTCCTGTGAGGGCATAATTTGCTGTCTGTTGTCTATGAAGATAACGGTAACTGTATTAAAATGATGCTGTACATACTAAATTGTATTCAAATATGCTCCATATGATGTCTACAATTTACCACCTCCATACGACAGTCTAAAAACGGTAGCGTATCAAGCTTTAATCCAATGTTTAACTGCTTGGATGTTCACCTGGTGGTGTTTTCCTTCTTGTGATGTGTTTCTAGTGAATACAAATATTTTCTTACACAACAGTGAGCATGTTGCTTTGCTGTGACATAACATTTGAGGATGTGTTTGGGGATTTTTACATAGCTGCATAAACATCGATTCGATAGGCGTGAATGCTGACCTTTTGCATTTTCCTCGTTTGCAAACTTCTTATGTATGTTCATTTTGTTAGCAAGGGGATTTGTTATGACAGTTTTTGTTTTTATTTAATGTAAAAACATGAAATTCTCTTAACTGAATTCTCAGTGTTCTAAACTCCAATCAAACACTCTTTTACTGCTTTTCTTCGGTCATATGTAAGTGTTGTGCAACTCTGATTGTGCTATGTGAATGCAGGTCAAGAAGGTTTTCTATGACTTTCTATGACTGATATCTAATATCTAAAGACACTGTTTCAGTACTCGATTCTTCTTTGTCCTAAAAATGTTATTTATGCTCTAACTACAAAAATATTACATGCATTAACATTGAATGCTTTACATTGATCGTGGTTGGGTCTGAAACCAATTAACTGCTATAAACAATGCATTACTGTACTGTAAAATCTTGCATTTATATTTTATTTGGTGAATGTATTACTTTGTTATAATTGTCCTGACAATTAAGTCCCAGAAAAATGATTTTGAGATGGTTTTCCTTTTTTGGTAGGAACATTTGGATTCAAGAAAAATATGTGGACATTTCAATAAATTTGTAAATTGGGCTACATTAACTAAATACCAACCAAACAAAGCAAACTTAAAGAACCAGAAATTGACTTTTAGTCTGTTAGATATTATTATATTACCTATAGAGTCCACCTATTAGGTTAGTGCATTTTCAGTGGCTCCACAGAGTATTGACAGGAGATGACAGTAAACAGACTCACACAAGCTTAACGTTCACTTTTCACAGAGGGGCATGGCAACTGCTATATAGACTCTGTCCTTGTGTGGTCATTAACTACAGTTCACATAAGCAGCTAGAAAGGCTGACGAGAAGAAATAGCCCTTAGATTCCATCGCCCCTGATGCTGATGAACCATAAACAAGATCCAGATATATTATCATATACCCACACAATGTCGGGGAAAGAGTGGAAGGACTGATAGAGTTATTTGTAGAGGCCGATGAGACATAAAGTCAGATGTTAAAACGAGGTCATAAAAGTTAGCTATTCTTCGGAAGAAGCTACAGTGCAAGAAATTAGATTAACAAAAGAGAACAGAGGACAGAAACACACAGGAGCACCTGAAAGTAGAAAAAGGTGGAAGTTATATGAGACAAGCGGTTAAAAAGAAAAATTGTTCCGAGAGTAGGAGAAGCGGGAGAGAATGGGGAGGACAGACGGGAGGAGGTAGAAGGTATTGGCAGTGTATGTTTCTATGTGTAAGCGTTTCCTTCAGCCAGGGTGATTGAGCACCTCTGCCCTGAACTCTCTGTAATGAGCTGAGAGAAAGGAAAACTTCTTACTGGAAACTTTCCAAATTATTTACGGACTTACGGTGGTAGAAAAAAAAAAATACAATCTGCACAATCCAGCTTCTCAATACTGGATGAAAAATAATGGAATTCTTTGTGACAGCCTTTCCAAACTCTGTGTATATAATGATTATTTTACCCCCCTCCTCCACCTCTTCCATCCTCCATCTTGGCTGAATCTCTCCCCTCCCTGAGCCTGTAGTATCCGGGTACATCTGTTTTGCATGAGATGCATAAAATGACAGGACTTAGACAGCCACTGCATCTAGTGACAAAGATTACTGTCAGCCACCTTCGCCAGTTAATACATCATTGCCACTGGCCCGTTCCCTGCCTCTGTCTCCTAGCGACAGCCTATCCCTTGGTGAGGCCCGGGCCATGTGATGAACCCCCCACCATCTCAACCCCCTACACCCCTGCCAAATCTCCCACCACATACACACCTCCATTACTCTTCTGCTTACCTTTTTTTTTTTTAACGCTACACAAAAAGAGGAAGGCTTATTTTCAACTTTACATTTTTATTGTATTAGCATAAAATATTGGTGGCGCGCACAGCCACTACATTCATTTCACAAGAATTGTATTCTACTGGTGATTAGACTTGTTATTCTGCTGCCATGAGAGGAAGTAGAAGGTGAGGGTAGAAGATATATTTGTTTTTGTATATTAGTTTTTTCCCCCAATTAGATACAGGACATACATACTTTTAAATTCAATCTAGGAAGCAGGGTGAGAAGGCAAATGAGAATGTTTGGAAACCCCTCTTAAGATGCAAATTATATTCAAGGTTATCTGATGGTCTACTGGTTGGGAAATGGATGCATTAGTTGGTAGGTTTGGTCAAGCCTTTGATTCTTTTTTTTTTCCGTATCAGTACATTAATGCTACATTTCATGCTGTATTTTTCTGCAATATGGTGACGATAAATCTAGGAATAATTTATAAAGGGAAAACAATGTTTGGCTTAAAGAACAAAATGCTGGATTATCACAATGCACAAGGTTTTGTGTTGTTGTTGTTTTTTTGTTTAGTTTTTGTAGCCGGCTTTGGCATGGGGCCTTTATGTTGGAATTCTGATTATGATTTTTTCTTTATTTTAATTTATGTGCTTATTAATTTGCCTGAAAAGACTTAAAATGTTTAAAACCACTCAAAACTAAAAAGTTGTTAGCATGTTGGCCACACAGTCAGGAGATCAGGGTTGGAATCTCCGCTTGGGCATCTCTGTGTGGAGTTTGCATGTTCTCCCCATGTGTTTTTCTCCTCCCACATTCCAAAAACATGCATGTTCTGTTAATTGGCCATTCCAAATTGCCCATTCATATGAATACAAGTTTGATAACTAACTAAATGAAACGATAAAGGAAAATTGCCATGTGCATCCGTGTGTGTTTAAACTCTGTCCATTGGTTAGGCACCACAATGCTTCACAACCATTCCATAGAACAATGGAGTGAGACCTCTTGTCAGTCATATAGTCTCTTTGTCTCTGACGGGAGAGGGGCGGGGTCGTTATAATACACATACACATGCACACACACACACACACACACATGCACAGTGCAGCAAAGGAGCTTCATAAGGAGCAATGCAAGGTAATGTACGAGAAGTCAAGTTAGCAGGAGGGTCACATGTCAAAAAAAAATGTCTATGTTTTTCTGCATCCGCTGATAGTCATGTTTTTCCACATAAAAAAAAAAAAAACAATGGAACTTGATCTTCTCCACTGCACAGTAATCACAGTAATCTTCATATACTGTTATTTTTAAGTTAGCTTGGAAGAGCGCTGCAGTTTGCAGGGTCCCAACCACCCAGAACAGCATTTTGCCATTGAAAATTAATATTGACATTCATTTAAAAATTTTACTGATGCGTTTTAATGAAAGGTAATAGCAAACAAAAAAAAAAATTCAGATGTAAAAAAATCTGTATTTCACTCTTAGTCTTCACATTCATCCCTATACCGATGTACATCTGACAATGCTGATATCATAGGATCCTAGGTCCTACCCCAGACACCAAAACAATGCCATTAAGTTAAAATAAAAATAAATAGAATGTGAAGACTCCTGAAAGGTACCATTAAAACACAAACATATCCTGATATAAAAGTATGCAGCTGTGCTTCGCCACGATTTTTCAAAAATGTAGTAATTCATAAATCATGCAGTTTTGTGATTGAATAGTCATATTAGTCAAACATATGCATTTTAAGCAAATTGTACCTTTTAAAGTATTTTCAAGCATAAAAATGTAATTCAAAGATAGTCACATGGTGACGGTTATTGTAATGTTGGGTGAGACAAGGGCTCTAATAATGTTAAAAAACGTATTTAGAAGGTTGAAATCAGGCGTTCAGTGCTCTAACAAAAATAAAATCCTTTTATAACTAAGAAATCCAATTTTGTGGAAATTCACTCATCATGGTCAGGTCTGGAACCAATCATCCACAATCAACCGGGGATTATTATTTAGCAATTGAGAAAAAAAAAAGCAATAGTTTTCTCTTCTTGCTAACAAACTGAAGTGAAATAATGAATTTGCAAAGCAAATACAGAATGCAAAGACACAATGAGAGGGGGTGGCCTTGGCTTGGTTAGGTTAGGGTGAGACCTTGGTTCCATTTCTGTTCAGAGCTGCTGTCATTCTCGGTAAATAATACCATTCATGTGGTGTAATCTGGAGATTCACTTTAAAAGTCACCTCATCCGACACATTCAGGTTTGTATGATTGACATGTGGGGTAATGGAAAAAACGTGTGTATGTTCTTACTAATGTAAATGACAGTGTACAAATGCAGTATTGTTTAAAGGATCCCCATGGTAGCCTGCGTAGTACATGTATCAGCATCCGTCGTGAGGTAGATGTTGATTTATGATTGCATTGTGAATGTAAAAGACTGTCCAGCCTCTGCGCTATGCAGTTGTATGTTGTTGTTGTTATTTTTTTTTTTTTTATCACCGCCAAGGTCCAACACACACACATACACAGGTCACTACTTTTGCATAAAAAGTGATGGTATGAGACTGAATGCCAGAACGTCCTTGTTGTTATCCCTTTGCTTTAGGTTTTTATGCTCCAAACCACTTTGGATTTTGTTGACTTTACCGACTCAAGCTGCTTTTCTTTCGTCATTATTTTTGCCTTCTGTCTCTCATTCTACTCTTTTCATCCCTCCCACTTCATAAACCCCCTCTTTCCCTTGACATTGTAATGTTACTGCACACGACTTTATCTCGCCTGAAAAGGTGAAGCCATGAATGATCTCTCCAATTTAAAAGCACTCAACCCTCACGTTGCCTGAAATGAATATTTTGCATAAATTCATGCAACAATGATTCAATTTGAGCATATTATTTGCAAACACTGGCTGAATTCTTCACCGCATTAATAACAGAGCAGCAGACTGACTTCACCAGGATAGAAACATGCCTTTATTGTGACGTGTTTCCAATCGACTGCCGCGATTAATTAAAAAGTAATCAATAATGAGAACACTTTGATGTCACTGACAATGTTTGTATGTGTGTTTGTTGCTTTGTGCGGATTATTTGCTCTACAATTAGCCTGTGTCACTTCTCTTCTTCGTCACTTTTTTGATGAAATAGATGCAACAGTTAATATTGAACGGCTCAATTTGTAGGATTTTTGTTAAATTAAAATATACTGTAGATGATATAGTGAGTAACACAACCAGTATTTGGTCTAAAACTGTACACACTTCATTTTTATTAACTAAAACATCAAAAGTCCATGGCTGTGTTCAAAACCGCATACTTACCTACTAACTCTTTGAGTATGCAGTATGTCTACGCCGGCAGTATGCGATTTTTGAGTATGCGAGAAGTTCCCGGATGCATACTGCATTCGCCACAAATGTTGAGTATGTATCATCAGATTACTACTCACACTCAAATTACAGTCACCGCGAAAAAAAAATAAATTGCACATTGGTTCACATCTTGTTTTCAAAGTAAAAGCATGATTTATCACTATAGTTTTTTGTATGAGAAAGTTAAGGGGGTGTTTTATTGTCATGAAAATAACCGGAAGTGCGTTGCTCACTTCGGCTAGCTTAAATTTTGCCTAATTCGTCCAAACGAAATTGTAAACGGTTGGTATTTGGACAAATAAATGGCACACTGGATCGAAATGGCCACTTTCGCACCAGATTTTGTATTTAATTAATACTTTGTTGTCTTGTAGCTGTACAAGTTGATGGTTCCTTCTATATTATTCATTAATGTGCTTCCATACATTTATTAGTGTGATGCTTTTTAAGGATAACAATGTTTGTAACAATATTTGACATTAATTTACATCATCTGTGATGATGTAGTATGTAATATATGTACCAAATGTAACATTTTTAACATTTTAAATGTTAAAAAAAAAAACTCTGTACATTGTCTTATAACTTCTCGTAGGGGTCTTTACAACACACACACTCACCTACTAGGTTTTAGTAATTACTGGAAGACATATAATAAATGCATTGCTGTCCCTCACATCAACGTGACTCTCACTTTTACTTGCCAGAGGGTTGAGGCAACTGCTATGTATGCTTTGTATACTCTGTGTACTCTGTGTACTCACTCTGGGCTCTTTCCTTCATCGTACTGATTGATGATAAGAGTCCCGCGCTGTAACCAAATATTTTAGTCTATTAGACTCTCAGTCTAATAGCTTCACACAAAAGGCCTTATTGACACATACTCACACAGCACAATCACAGTTGCGCGACAGTTACAAATATCGCTGATGTAAAGATACTGAAGGATGTAGAAAGATAATTGGTGCATTGTTCTCAATTGTTCTCAATTTCTACACAAGGTTAACATTCATTTTCCACATAGAACTACCATATATACTCTAGGCAAACGTTTTAAATTGTGTGATCAGTGACGTCTCTGAAAGGAACGCGGTCCAAAGAAACTAGAAAGAAAGGTTAAAGAAAAGAAAGAACCGTTACAGTACCAAACAATATGCCCCACCCTATTCTTTGTTGCCATTTATTAAAGAGGCTCTCTGCTGTCCAAAACAACACACAGTAATCATGGGTGGCCAGGTAATGCACACTTTCTGCCCAGTTACCTGTTCAGCAGCAGCTGAGGGAGATAGGGATTAAAGCATTTCCACAAATGAGCATTCTCTGTTGAAACAAACATCTGTTCACTGTTTTCTGGTGGTTTCCTCTCTCAGTGGGGCGAATAACCTCTGACCTGAATCAAACAAAATTCAGATGGTTACCGGAGTGAGAATGCAATGAGATAATCATGTGGCACTCAGAGATTACTCAAAGATGCTTTATAATTTTAAATGCATATAAAGCTGTATTTTGGTGCAGTTTTTTCAAGGATTTGTAGGCGGAATAGGTGTGTCCCAGTACATGCATTCTGAGCTGCCTCTTTTTATCTGTATTTATAGAAATATGCGTGTTCATGTCTCTTATTGTAAGGATTATATTATTATTTATTCAAAATTATTCAAATTATTTGCACAAATTACTGTTTACGCTGTACATTGTTCATATTTGATGTCATCTATTTGTTCTCCACATTATTATCTATTATTTATTATTTATTATTACACGGGAGCCGGTGTTAAAGAAAGTCTATGTCTATGTCTATTGTAGATGATGGTCAAAATTATATATAAAAAAAAAAACAGTGCACTTTTCCTTTGAAGTATGCTTCCTCTGTATGGATATAAAATTATTTTAGTTATTAAAAAATACTATCATAACCAAAGAAACAAATTCAGGCTTCTCAGAGATGTTTTACTATGCTTAAAACAATACACAGTAGCTTTTATACAGTACATTTCAACTATGCATGACAGTCTTACTTGTCTTATGAATAACTGGGATAGATAAATAACAAAAAAAATTAAATCATATTAACAAATTCAGCTTTGACAAAAATAACTCAATATAATGATGAAATAATTAAAAAAATGACAAAAATTTGAATTAAAATGAGAAACTTTATTCAACAAAAAAAATATATAACTTCAACTATATTTTGATGCAGAGCAATATTAAAATAAAAAAAAACAAGACAGCCAAGACAGGACATGTCCGGGGAATGTCTGGTCACCCTACAAGAGAGTATATTGTATTGTATTTCATTACTGTATTTCATATTTTTTTCTATTGATGTGGAACTCTTACAAAGACACAAGTAAAAACAATGCCAATAAATTTATTTCATAAGCGTATCCAAAATCACTGTCACCACATTAGGTATGTCCGACTCTGCTCTCAGGATTTAATATTTCTTTACCAGAAAACCAAACTAGTATTTGGTTAGGACTAAGGATATCTGACCTCCGACTGCATGTCCCTGCTACCTTTGGTGTGTGTGTGTGTGTGTGTGTGTGTGTGTGTGTGAGGAGACAAAATGTGTCAAATATTTGTGTTGAGCGACTTTCCATTTTCAGAGGCTGCCAGGATAAATTATAAGGATTACTGATCAGTTAAATTAGTAAATAATTTGGTCATACCATTTTGCAGTGGAAAGATCTAATCCTACTTTCCCTCCCTCTCTGACATGTGTGTGTGAGTGTTAGGAGGAGGGGGGTCTCTTTTCAGAAGTTCTCACAGTGTGAATCAGTATCCTGTGTCATTAGTCTAGATCCACTCTAATGATGGTCCCACTGGAGCGCCACCTCCCCCCCCACGACACACACACACACAAATCAAGGCATGTTGAGAACGAACACATTCGAGAGGCTGCGGTTGCGTATACGAGCATACGTATGTAAATTCCCTCATTTATGGCATTATCCGGAGGAGGTATTGTCTCGCCAGCGTAATGTATGAGTGCCAGGGAAACATGAAAGAGACAGTGGCTCATATGCATGCAGAGAACAGATATGCCACAGCATAAAATGACAGCTCCTGCATGTACAAGAAGAAACAAGGAAGCAAATGAGAAAGAGAATTAAGCCCCTTATCCACTAAATGTCCAGGGATATTTAATTCTTGCTAACTATTTACCGAAACGACTAACTAAACTCAACTGAGCCCGGATCCTCCGTCCTCCACCTGGTTCCTCCAGAAAGGAGCAGCATGTAGTCATGCTTCTGCCCACCACGATCCCACCATGTCCTGCAAGGTGTCAAAGTGTCCGTCCCACTCTTTCGTTCCTTTACAACAATGCACAGAAACACAAGACAGCAAATAAAATATATTTAAATTTATTTCCAATCCTGACATGCTGTGGTCTGTGGGTGAGGACGTTCAGAATCCGAGTGAAGCAGATCGTCCCAGACTGGTGAGTTTGAGATCCAGGTTATGTGGGATTATGGTATTAAAAAGCAAAACTAAAATCAACAAAAATAATCCTTACATACAGTATGTGTGTAGACGTTCCAGATGAGATCGGGTTGAATGAAGTGTAGTTGAGACTGCATCCTCTATGGATCGGTTTTCCCAGTAAGCAATAATTGTCAAGATCCTTGGGGATGACATTCTTGATGTCATGAGACGAGGGTAACCATAAGAGGTCCGTATTAGGGATGAGCCTCATACTTGTTATAAACGAGTATCGCACACAGCGACTGCCACTCAATTGACCAACTCTGCAAGCGGCAGCCACAGAGGAGCTCAGCGGTGTCTCATTCGCGTACATGGTGCAATTGGGAAGTTACACGGCTCTGCGTTTGTCACAATGCATCCGTTTTATTAGGTTTTCTTCAGCTGGCGTCTATTTTAGTTTATATTTAAAGTTTCTGTAACATGCACAGTACCTACAATGTAAGAATTTGGTCAATCTTCAGTTGGCAGTACACAGCAGTAGCACGAGAGCGGCATCAAGCATTCTGCATGTATGGCTGACATAAACGTGTTAAAATATTACACCCCTCTCAATACGTTGCAGTATGCAATCTTAAACTTGTTTCATGAAATACACTGTGTTTCATAAAATACAAGACATCGGGCACAATCGTGCATCAGTCACTTTTTTTTTGGTCTGCATTTACAGTAATCCTTGATGACTGGAAAGTGAGCTGTGGTTATTTGTGGGGCGGCGTCATGTTGGTTTCCATGGACTTCCTAAAGTCCATCCATTGTCGACATCCATTGCAGTCTGGTCATCCTAGAAGAGGGATTCCCCCATTTGCGGTCCCTTCTCAAGGTTTCTTTTTCCTTAATGAATTTTGAGTTTTTCCTTGCCCTGATGGGGGTTCAGATCAGGGGCTGTCGTCTATTGTCTATCATGTACTGTTGTCTACTGTTGCCTGCTTGTTAAGCCCTTTGAGGCTTTTTTGTGATTAAGAGCTATATAAATAAACTTGACTTGACTTGACGTGAAAAATTGGTGATAACACACCAACCTCATGCAAAAAAAAAATTACAACTTTTTAAACATACGAATCTAGGTCTATAAATTTGTAAATTTGGAGGCCCCACATTTTTTCAGCCCAAATATGAACACTTCCAGGGTAAAGTTCTTGCACTGGAAAAGGGAACTTTCGAGAACCAGATGAAAACTGTTGAGACAATCTGAGAGAGGGGAGTGAAGTGGAATCAAGTAAGCGGGAGAAAATTGGAAGAAATGGGAGAGAAAAATAACACTTAACTGATAAGGGACTTATAGCAACAAAATGTGTGTATACTGTGTATATATTGCGTCATAATTAAACATTGCCGTTATTTAATACGAGAAACAAATCAGCCCACAAAAAGGTCAAAATGCCACCAATTCTTTTCCAAGGTCAGCTGGGACAGGAAAATGGAGAAAGAGAACAAAACGGATCATTGTATGCTAACCATACTACACTAGTACTATAGTGTCATATGGCGGTTCACTCATTTCTTCTTTTGCTTTTTTTGCTGCAGATTAAATTCTTATGCATCTTATGTGTGAATTTCAGACTTGTAGGCAACGCATTTCTGTCCCGGTAGGGGGCAACAGTTCTATATTCCTCCGATCGGCAGCTTGTCGACAGCTTGGATATGAAGAAGACAGGAGTTGTTGAAATGCGCGCTGACAGATGGAAATGGCGACAAATCCAGCAGAGACAAAAAATACAGGCAGCTTACACTGGCACAGAGTTTGTCTAACTGTGGATCTGTCATGGAGGAAAGACGTGTCAGGTGGAAGGAATCAGGTGTGTTCGCTGAAATCACCCTTATGTTCTATTGCCGATTTATAAAGACCACAAAATGCTAGAAACAAACTTTTTTATGCTGAAATAGTTTCAATCTTTATGAAAGAACTCAATACAAAAGTATGGCGTCCTCGTCTCTGAAAATGGCTGGCATTCAATGAGTTAATAACTATGTACTGGGTTACAGTATAGACTTCCCATGTTCACTTTTGATACTGCCCTTTAAGGTTCAGGTGTTACTTACACACATTGAGTGTAACACTAACTGTTGTTACCCTTCGTTCCCCAATTTACTACGGTGCATTTGTCACACTGTCAGTCATACTTTGACTCTAAATATGACAAATAGTGTCATGCAAGCGATCTGAAAATTGCTCTGCCTCGTGCGCCGGTGACTAAATTAGTAAACAAAGGCATGAGAGCAGAACAGGTTTTGATGAGGAAAGAAAGTCTCTGTCTTGTGTCATACCTCTTTGTCCTAACCTGCAGCCCCTATTTTCTGACTGCGGCCTAATAAGGCTAAATTACATTTACATTCCTTTTTTAACTGGCTGACTTTTAATAAATAGTAACCCAGGGCATCAACGGCCCAGGAGTAATCTTATACATCATTGTCTCTTTCACTCACATGAAGATGCCGCTCAAGTCAGGAATTAAAAGCTGAGGATGTTTTGGTTTTGAAATAAGTCATCTTTCGCTACTTCACTCTGGTAATGGTAATGATTTTACTTAATTTGAACATGCATCAGATTACAATTGAGTGCATCCCATAATCAGTTCACAGTTCCACATGTCCAAAAGGAATAGGAAGAAGCAAAGCTTATTAAATCCTACCCCTCCATCTGGTACTTTTACAATCAGTAACTGTTACATTTGCTCACTTCCTGCTTTCCATAATACAGTTTAAGTTTTTTTTTAAATAATAAATTCAATTAAAATTATTTTTTAAATATTAAATCTATAAATCTTTTTAAGAAAATATATTAATTAAGTCTTGCTATTTTATGATTGAATATTGTCAAAAATTATTAGTAAAAATATACATATTTCATAAATTCTACCATAAACATATTCTCGTATACAAAAGGCTTAATTAAGTAAAATACAAAGACACACAAGCACCAGAACAACAGGCATGTATTGCAATTTTGAATGATGTCACAACAGGCACTATAATCCCTAATACGGGCTACTGTGGTTGCCGACCAATATTGAACACCTACTACTACTACTATTACTACTACTACTACTACTACTACTACTACTGTAACCAATTCTATAAATTATGTTAATGCATACAAAACCACAAAACAAGGAATTCCGTAAACCCGGGACCAATTAAAGCGCTTTTCTACCTTTACTGTACTCAAAGCACTTTGTCACTTTATTCACCCGCTGATGACACGGCATTAGCATTATTAGCATTATTTAAATTATTTGTACAAATTACTGTTTACGCTGTACATTGTTCATATTTGATGTCATCTATTTATTGTCCACATTTTTTTTATTTTTTATTTTTTATTTTTTATTTTTATTTTTATTTTTATTTTTATTTTTATTTTTATTTTTAT
The DNA here is from genome assembly GCF_030265055.1 of Doryrhamphus excisus. NCBI lineage: Eukaryota > Metazoa > Chordata > Actinopteri > Syngnathiformes > Syngnathidae > Doryrhamphus > Doryrhamphus excisus. The sequence goes on from NC_080467.1 coordinate 3,184,041, forward strand.
TTTTATTTTTATTTTTATTTTTATTTTTATTTTTATTTTTATTTTTATTTTTATTTTTATTTTTTATTTTTTATTTTATTATTACACCAGAGCCAGGCAACGACATTTCGTTGGCAATTTCACTGCTGTGTTATTGTGCAATGACAATAAAGAAAGTCTATGTCTATGTCTATTAGCAGAAATTGGTGGTTGCTCAAGGATATTTCAAAATGATCACGGCGTGGACTGAGAATCAAAAACCACTACCATCAGGTAGGGAAACAACCACTCTACCACATGGGCCATGTCACCTGTATGTAGGTTCGATTCTTTTCTGATCTAAACTACAAGCGATGCTCGAAACATACTATTAAGATGGTGATGGTGGCAATGATGGTGGTGGTGGTGATGTTTTGTGTATTTGGAGAGTCGAAAACATATGCTCAATTTATGTCCCTCTCACTCACTTTCTATCCCATGACAGAACTAATGCAAATCACACCCATACCACAAAATAGTATCAGCTTTCTTCTATTCATAATATCACTGGAAGCCACAGTACATCACCCAACCCCCTCCACGCAACAGCACAGAGCCCGTACACCATCATTGGGAATCAGACACACAGGCTCTTTATAGCTATCTTTATGACTCTGACTGAAATAACTGTATTCCCCATTGGGAGATAGAGTGGTGGTGGGAAATGTAACTGTATACATTTACTACAGCCAGAATCAGATTGAGAGTGATGCAGAAGATGAGAGATGTCCCACCCTGGTCAATCAGAGGGTTTGTATTCATTAACGTGCCCCCTCTTATGCCCATCTGTCTTTTCCTCTCTTTCATGGACCCTTCTCGTTCGGACGCTTTCATCTGTCCATCTTCTTATCTTTGTGTCCATCCACACGCTGAGGTTTAAACCAGCAACCGTGGCAGAGATTGCTGTCTGAGGTTGTCTTGAAAGATGAAAGATGGCACAGCTGTGGTGCTCGGGGACGTTTGTACCGGCCATAACACACACACACACACACACTTTCACACCCATGTTTGTCCCGCTCTTTCATTCGCCACCGAAATGGTCCCTGCCTTGGCTAATTTACATAATACACTTCTGACACCTTTACTTTATTCATCAATCACACCCAGGCAGCTTCTCCAGGTCCAGGCTTTTGTCTGAGCTTGTCTGCGACAGTGTAAGCTAGGCACAAAAGATTAATTTCACAGCTTTTTCCCCACTCTTACTCTTTTTTTTTCTTTCCGTTCACTTCCTCTCTTCTTTTCGTCCCCTTCAACCTTGTCGTTTTCCGACATCATACCATCCCTTCTTTTCATTGCCCATACAGAAAGCCTGCAGATAGACAGCAGCCAGATAATGAAAACAACAATGCAAGCATCTTTTTTTCCCCAGCTCGTATTCCTGGAGTAGTTCTTTCTCCCTCCCACTGTCTTTCTATCTTGCTCATCCTCGTCAAAACCTTGACCATCTGTTTGCAGCTCTTTTTTTTTTCTTTCATCCTCATCGCCGTTCCATACTATGCTTGGACCAAACAAGAACATGTTCCCTGTCAGTCCTCATCCCGCTATCCTCCACATGTCCAACAAAAGCAACTTTTCTTGTTTTCTCTTTCTTTTATGTTATTAAATGTGAAATACTCTTCTTATTGGCTGGTAAGTTGCCTTTTGAAATGTTTAATCTCTGGAGTAAAATAATAAAGCATCCTGTGTGATAAAAAAAAATGAACTGTTTTGTTTATTAGTTTGCTCCGTAGTTATCCACCCACAAGCATGCGTCACATTTCAATTACCTGGAATAAATGAAATAGGGCTTCAAACTCTCACGCCTGCACGTCAGTGGAGACAAGAAGGGCAACTGTCTTTCAGATATCAATTTTGAACAGATGGGTTGCCATGAGGGGCCATATCTCCCTTTCAATTAAAAATATCAGCCATTGTCTTAAGCATCATGCAAAACACACAGATGGGTTTTGTTTGTATCCATGTCAGCCTAAGCCTTTTGTTTTTCCTGTTAAGTTGCTCACTGGCAGCCAGTGAACAAATGTGGTTTATTGTCAAACTTGAAGTTGTCTGTAAAAGAGCCTTCCAACTGTCATAGCACCAAAAACAGAAAATAGGAGAACTCCGGTTAGGGAAATTATTACGATCAACATAGAGGTCCTGTTAGATATCATTCGTGTACCATTGGATTCAGTCAATTTTCAATCCAGTAGCTTCTAATAGAAGGCCTTCTTGACAACACAACACTCACTGATAACCCATTGGAAAGTACTCAGAGGAGAAAACATGCCATACAGATTATTAGCAAAGTTGGGACAGGTTTGAGACATTCTCTCACACACAAAATTAACTTTCACTTTCCGGGCATGGTCACATTATAGGCAGAATGAAAATTCCTGATTTTTTCCTGGATTTTCAAAGTGTATTCTAAAAATGCTGACAGCATTCTGACTGCATTCAAAATTCATTCATTCATTTTCTACCGCTTATACTCACAAGGGTCACAGAGTACACCCTGGACTGGTGGCCAGCCAATCACAGGGCACATATAGACAAACAACCATTCACACTCACATTCATACCTATGGACAATTTGGAGTCACCAATTAACCTAGCATGTTTTTGGAATGTGGGAGCAGAAAACCCACGCAAACATGCAAACTCCACACAGAAATGGCCAAAGGTGGAATCAAACTCGGGTCTCCTAGCTCTGTGGCCTGCGCACCAACCACTTGTCCACCATTCAAAATAGTCTGGCCCATTTTTGTGGCCGGCCCAAATGTTTTCCTTATGTTAAAAACACGGTGCACTTGAAGTTGCAATGTATTCCAAAGGTATTCTAACTGCATTCTAAATATTCTTTCACCATTCCATATACTCTAATTTCCACTTCAATCAAGCCACTTCAAATCCTGACAGAATTTCTCCAAATATGCCTCGATTTAGCCGGAATGTAGCTCCAATGTCCCAACAGTCTTTCCAGTGATTCTAAATGTAATTTGAAAGACCCCATAATCACATAAAATGGCTGAGACGACACTTACCATTGAAGCACCTTATTCACATCACGTCATGCCGCCAAGTAAAAATGGAGCCAAGGTAAGGAACTCCACCACCAGACTTCGGTGTGGACAGTTCAGAGGTGCTGAAACCCAAGCAGCACCTGAAGAGCCGACTCCTATTACCAACGAATGGATGTATTTGAGATGGGTTTGACATGTCATTTAAGTTTTCAAACGTCAAATGTCATTGTTTCATTTGTTGCTCCAAAGTTGTTTTGGGATGCGTTTTCCCCCATAAAATCTGGATTCACACTCCTAAGATATGGCTGAAACAGTAGAAAAAAAAAAAAGTAAAAAACACTTTTGCGGATTTATTGAAAGCTGTCAGTCACTGACCTTGCCCTGTGCCCTCTTTAAGCGTCCCACCTCGTGTGTGACATCTGAGTCCAGCCAAGGGGATAATTAGCCCCACAGGCAGGCTTCCCATTCTATTTCATATTAAAAATAAAGTCATTCTTGATTTGTTGAGCGCACATAATTTCCTCATTTCACAAATTCCTTGGTGATCTCGTTATTAGGCTTCAGTGTCCCTGCATGCACAGGACTTGCACAGCATTCCCAATTCAGGGATTGCTTTTGCTTCAACCCACTTCTGTCTGGCGTAGCTTGACATGCAGTGTGTGTACAAATCATTCGAAGGATGAATGCCTTCTCCTTGTTTTTCAGATTGAAAATATGCAAAACATGTGACTGATATAACAATAATAAAACAACTAACAAACAAATTATCAAAAATATGGTTCTACCATATCTTACTTATTGTGTGGAAATATGGGGTAATAACTACAAAAGCAATCTTCACTCTCTAAATGTACTGCAAAAAAGGTCAGTAAGGATAATTCATAATGCCGCCTACAGAGAACATACTAACTCCTTATTTCTAAAATCACAAATACTTCAATGTGCTGATATAGTTCATCTTCAAACAGCTAAAATAATGCATAAGGCTAAAAATAACCAATTGGCTAAAAATGTTATCCAATACTTCTCTACAAGAGAGGAGAAATATGATCTCAGGGAAGAAGTACATTTGAAACACTAATATGCTAGGACTACGTTAAAAAGCCATAGCATTTCAGTATGTGGAATCAAACTATGGAATGGATTGAGTAAGGAACTCAAACAATGCAAAAAAAAAAATTATAAAAATAAAAAAATAAAAAAAACATGAGAAAAAAAAAATAAAATTCAACTATATTAGGAAAGCAGGAAGTGAACAAATGTAACAGTTACTGATTGTAAAAGTACCAGATGGAGGGGTAGGATTCAATAAGCTTTGCTTCTTTCTACTCCTTTTGGACATGTGGAACTGTGAACTAATTATGGGATGCATTCAATTGTAATCTGATGCATGTTCAAATGAAATAAAACCATTACCATTACCATTACCAAAAAGTTTCAGTCACAAGGGAACAGCAACTACAAACATACCTCGTAATATTAGCATAATCCAAGTAGCTACGCACACATGTGACCTTTGGTTGCGATTGCGTGGCTTTTAGGTTCATTACAGTTTTGTTCTCACAAGGACAATAAAGTCAACTCAGAGCCGTGATTATGGGAAACACCTCCCGTCACATTAGTAGATGGTCTTACTGATGATTCCGAGGATTCTCACTTGCCCAAGCAGGTGTTTCTAAGGGCAAATAGTCCACCGACGCCTCAGTACACAGCCATCCCTGTTATGTCACTCATTTCCTCCCCTGCATTTTTCCTTAAAGAAAATTAACAGTCTCCTCCCACCCCAGGTGGCGAGGGGAGGGACAGCGGGAATGGAGAGGTGGGGTGGGCGGAGGAGTGTTGAGGGCCTGATTTATCTGAGCCTGTCAAGCCTTGGGAGGCCTCAGTGTGTATTTGTGTGTGTGTGTGTGTGTGGAGGGAGTCTGGGGTGTCGCTGTTTACAGTGGGTGCAGGGAGAGAAGTGTCCCTCCCACCTTGGCCCCTGGGTTGGCACAGCGGAAGCTCCCTCACCCATCTTTCTCATTAGGACATGTGTGTGCATGTGTGTTACATGGGGGTGCAACAGTGTGACAGTTCAAAGTGACATTCACACTCCCATCTTTTTCTCCTGTCTCCTTCCTACCGGAGCAAGAAAACATCCTACACACCCATGAAAAGGTGTCAATATATTACATTATTCCTGATATAAGTGTAAGATGGCTAGCATGTAAGTCGGCAGTTGCAGCTAGCTCGCACCAAAACGTGCACAGCTTTCATATACAAAAATAAAATTGCTCATGCAGAAATGAAGTTCAATCTACTATTAATTACAAATAGGGGGAAAAAAAAACAAAGAGGGATACAATTACTCTCTTTGTAAAAGTGTACAGATTTTTATAAGTCGCACTTATAGGTTTTCATAGGTTGGCTGTTCCTGCGACTTATACTCCAGAGCGACTTATAAATGAAAAAACTGTAAAGTACACCTTTTCTGTTCATGTTTATTTTTCATGTAGCTGAATAACCATTATGTTAGCATGTTTTGGTGAAGTAGTTTGTAAAATAAATTTCCCACTAAAAATGCAACTGATACTCCAGTGCGACTTATGTATGTTTTTTTTCTACCTAATTATGCATTTTTGGCCTTGTGCAACTTATAGTCCAGAGCGACTTATATTCCAGAAAATACGGTATTTTAAAAGCAACACTTATAAATATACACTTGTAAATAGCTGTACTGATTATTAATATATTTTTGAATTATGGGCCATTTATTTTTTCAAAAATGATATACAGTTACAACTCCCATTGTTTATGTTTGTTGTGAGTGGCAACCCAAACACACCATGCACCAATGCTAATTCTCTCCCTGCACAAATAGACTGTATTTGTCCTGTTTTTGTTAAAACCCAAATACTGATACTATGTGGGAATGCATACAGATAAGTTTTGATGACATTATAGAGTACTAATGTGCATATTAGTACTCTAGCACACTGCCTTTTACCACACAGAAAATACAAAAAAACAAACTCCAGGCTCCTACTGGTGGACAGCGGGTCTGTATTCATTTTTTCATCGTCATTTCTGACAAAAACAACACTACAATCATTTTACATTTTGTACTTGAAATAGCATTTAATAAGTGTGTGAAGCATATTGCAGAGAGAAGAGGGGGGGTTGTGGAGCTGAATATAAACTAATAATTAATAAACAGCCCCGGCAAGAACATCAACGTCAAACTAGCAGGAGGGTTTAAATGGGGAGGGGCGGTAAACCGTGTGTCAAAGATGGACATTTTTATGGGCATCTCAATTGCTTGCGGTCGCTGGTGATGCTGAATCATAACACCTGCAAAAAAATTAGGATCTACTGTACACATACTGTACATGCTACTTAGTGGTAGTATCAATCCCAACATTGGTATCAATATTGATCCATACAGATGTAAAAAGGTTGATATTTAGGCTTCAGTTAGTTTCCTCCCCAGGGTTCAATTCCACCCTCGGGCATCTCTGTGTGGAGTTTGCATGTTCTCCCCGTGCATGCGTGGGTTTTCTCCGGGTACTCCGGTTTCCTCCCACATTCCAAAAACATGCTAGGTTAATTAGCGACTCCAAATTGTCCATAGGTATGAATGTGAGTGTGAATGGTTGTTTGTCTATATGTGTCCTGTGATTGGCTGGCGACCAGTCCAGGGTGTACCCCGCCTCTCGCCTGAAGACAGCTGGGATTGGCTCCAGCACCCCCGCGACCCTCGTGAGGAAAAGCGGTCGAAAATGAATGAATGAATGAATGAATGAATGGTTTCCTCCCAACTGCGGCGGTTTCATTCAAGATGCAACGAGGCTATGTTAAAATCCATCTTACTTCAACAAAGTATTCGGTTTAAATCTTTTATAATATCTGTAAGCTTTCTTTATTTAAGAAGGAAAGGTTTTTGTGTTGATTCCGCCAGTAGATATAGTCATGTTACAATAACAAAATGGCCGTAGCTTAGTTAATATACAAGTCAGTGATGTAAATGGTACATTTTTTATATTTTTTTTAGGTTTTTTTTCTTTATCGTCTAAATAGGTATTTCCCATGATGTCCATTGTTAGCTAGCTCACATTAACTTGTTTTGCTAAACTAGAATACACAGAAAAAGGATAGAAATATATGTCCATGATTCCCCAAAAAGTACAGTTCCCCTTTAATTTTTAAAAAAGTATCTTTATCAGTATTGATATTGGCGATACTGGCCCTGTATTTATTTGGTATTGGATTGATACTAAATCTGGCAGTATCGCACACCACTAATGCTACTTCATTATTCACATGCAGATTGAGTATTGAGACAACTCTTGGATGGAATCACACCGCAATTTGCAATATTGTGGCCGGCAAGTGTGACTATTGAGTTCCAAGAGCATGTATTAATGTTGAAGTGATGTGTGTGCGTGCACCCAGTAAAAAGTAAAGGTCCAAGCCAACGGTTACGACACAGAGTCTAAAAAAAGTAAGAAAGCAGAAGAAAATGTCAATTTTAATTGACAGTCACAGACAATGAAATGATGAGGGACAGAGATAGCATAAATTAGTGAAAAGCTTCTGCTTGGTTGTTTGATTTCTTCCAGATTGCACTACCGCATAACACACACACACACACACACACACACACACACATACACACACATACACGTGCACACTTGTCACTAGCAATCTCCTCTACACTTTCTTCCAAACCCAGCTCATCTTCCTGATCTATCGCTCACTTTAAAGATGGGCAGGGTGTCACACTGAAGAGACGAAGAGGAAGCGAGGAGGAGGCGGGGGAGGGGCCGTGCACTATGCAAAACAGGACCTCAGTAGCCAAAGTCGGCAGGCCGAGATGAGGTGTCAGCATTGCACGGGTGCACTGATGTATGAATGCGGCGGAATCAAACGCGTCACTCGGTCGACAGGAGCGGGTTGGAAAGGTGAAACCAGCTTGCAGAGAGAGAGAGAGAGAGAGAAAAGGAGAGATAGAGAGAGCAGCTGTACATCTTGTCGTTTTTTGCTGTCCTACACTTATTTATTTATTTTTGCCTGTTTGTCTTCATCTCGAACTCTCTGCCGCTACTTCCTTTTCTGTGCTAGCGGAGAGGCCACAGCCCTGACATAGAACTCAAATAGAAAAACACAAATATAAAGTGACAAACATAGAAACGATGGGGAGAGAACACAGCTCCGCATCTAGTTTGACCTGCATAGAATACTAACTACGAATACTGAAGATTTTCATTTGGATTTTCACTCATCCCCTTTTGTTATTTTTTCCTATCTCCAGAAGTTTTCCAGGGAAAAAACTTCACCAACGGCAGAAATATTCACGAGATTTGTCACTGGTCCCTTTTGAGAAAACATTTTGCCAAAAGGGATTGGAATGTCGGGGAGTTGGCAACCCTGGCTACATATTCTCGATTAAACTATACACCGGATGCAGTAAAAGAAGAATGCACCGGAAGAAGCAAATCGGACAGTTTTCCTCATTCCCATATCGGCTGATATTCAAGGCTGCAAGACTGGAATCGTATGACACCCATTTTAATCTTCAAACAGCTAAAATAATTCATAAGGCTAAAAATAACCAATTACAGTAAACCTCGGATATATCGGACTCGGATATATCGGAAATTCGCTCACAACGGACAGATAAAAAAGAACCAATTTTTCTGTAATGCATTTCCAATAAAAATTCATTGCATATATCGGATTTTTTTATAACGGATTTCGCCTATTTCGGACAAAATCTCCAGTCCCGTTCCAATGCATCGGATGGCCGCATTGTGGCGCTCCGATTCGCCGAATCGTGACAGGCCGCTATACGATGTCATTTGCAGCGTTTGCAGCGTTGCCTGCGCGTCCAGGTACATTGGAAACATAGTCAAGGAAGTGCCTTTTTATAACGGATAAAATCCGATTTACGCATATACCGGATATAAATCCGATATATGCGTAAAACGGACATTTTCCATATACGCATATAACGGATTTCGCTTATATCGGACAAAACCAGTGGGAACAATTGAATCCGATATATCCCAGGTTTACTGTACCTACAAATGTCATCCAATACTTCTCCACAAGAAAGGAGAAATATGATCTCAGGGAAGAAGTACATTTGAAACACTTACGTATATGCTAGGACTTCGTTAAAAAGCCATAGCATTTCAGTATGTGGAATCAAACTATGGAATGGATTGAGTAAGGAAATCAAACAATGCACAACGATGAGCCAATTCAAGAAACAATACAAGCAGTTGATGTTTGCTAAATACAAGGATATATATATCACTATATTGACACTATTACTATGGTACCCATTGTAGCATTATGAATTATCCTTACTGGCCTTTTTTGCAGTACATTTAGCGAGTGAAGATTGCTTTCGTAGTTATTACCCCATATTTCCACACAATAAGTAAGATGATAGAACCAGAGAGCAATAAAGAGTGCGGAGTGATTTCTGATTGAGAACAAATGTATATGTAAAAACATTGGCATGAGTTTACATTTTTGGTTTTGCCATACGGAATCCATAAAAATGTAACATTTTATATTTCATAAATGCATCTCAGTGTTTGACAGTTTGACGTTAACATACTGGAAGTGGAAACGGTCACAGCCAAAATTGACAGCACTTAGTTGAAACAATAGGACAAGAATGCAATTTGCACAGTTGGAATTAAGTGGCCACACTTAAATGTGACTTTTTTTTTCCCTCTCTTTTATGAAAGAAATCCGTCTGCCGTTCTTGATACAGTATGTAACATATTAAATTATACAATCTGAAGGAAATCAATTAATGGCTTAGGCAATGGCCTTTAGCTGCTCTCAGAGGTTAATGTGGAACTCTTGTGACTCAAATACGTTATTCGAATAAAGATTGAAGGCTTACTCCATTGATTTTATTGCAGCAAACAGCAAATTGATTTAAATAGCATTCCTTAATGGGGGAGTGGAGTATAAAGGTTGGGGTTTGGATGAGATGTTCTGTGAATGTGCTGCAACACTTTCGGTCTTTAAGTGCTTAAGAAACAGCACAGTTTCAATGCCACACCAACATTATAATTACAGCGGCGGCATTAATGGCTCAATAAAACCCTTTAAAACCACATTTGTTGGTTCAGTGGTAGTTTAAATGCAACTGTACTTGTATCCCAGCGAGTGACAAAAGGACCATGTCACTTTGTAGTGTTTGCAGTTGCTTTCCCGTGTTCCTTTGCAAACAACCTCTCCGTAGATTACCCACAGTGAACTCTTCTATGGGTCTCTATAATCGGCGGGAGCTTCCACACCAGGCCAGTATGTTAAGATTTAATTTAGATTTCATTCATGTTTCAAGATATCTATTGCAGGGGTACTGAATGGAAATATATATTGCATGAATGGGAAATGCCTGGACGCATATGAGTGTTTGTGTGCATCCTGCACCGCGGGACCATTCATCGGTGAACAAGGCCCTTGCTAGTTTCAATTTCCAGAGGTGTCAGTCGGACGCCAAGAAGGCTAAAAGTTCATACATCAGCCTGGCCGTCGCCCCTATTGTGTGCTTTCACTTTCCCTCACAGATACCAGGAAATATTTGAGCTCTGTCAATTCTGAGCTATTGCCCAGCATTTCTAGATAGCAATGGCAATACCTGATTTCCTGATAATGCTCATAAACAACAATTTCAGCATTGTGCTCAAGTGATATGCACCAACATTTCCAAGTCAATGATGTCATATATATTGGTTTTATTGCATCGGAAATGTTGGTGAAAGGTTGTTGCCTTGGTAATACCCTGTTCCCTGATCCCATTTGATCCTCCAGCCAGATATAACATCATCTGCATAAAGTGTGATACACACAATATGTGCAAACACACAGATTTTCTTTTCACACCTATATTTCTCCATGCTTAACACACAAACATGCATGCAGAGATATTCAGCTCTCGCCTGCTTATATAGGAACATGCAGGTGCATGTACGCAAAATGGAACCTTCAAAATAAGGTGGAGGTAGAGCAGGTTGTTCGGAAACCTTAAGGTTGCCAGTTCGATGGGCCGTTGTGTCCTTGGGCAAGACACTTCACCCACATTGGTGCCCAGATGAACGTGAAGGAATGTTTGGTGGTGGTCGTAGGTGTGAATCGGCGGCCACGTTTCCATCAGACTAACCCCGGGAAACTGTGCTACACAGATGTAGAATACCACCACCATTGTGGGGCTACGATGAGCATGTTTCATTATTAACCCTTTTGGGGGTTTTGAGTTTTTTCAAGAAAATATTTTGAGATGAAATAATAATATTTGGAAACATCTGGTGACACAGTGACATATGAGCTTAAACCCGAATTCACACCAGACGCGTATCACGTATGTCATTGTGGCGATTTTACATTCAGACTTCCTACGTAACATGACTAGGGCATGGGTCAGCAACCTTTACCAAAAATAGCCTGCAGCCGCAAAACATTGCGCAGCTTTAAACTTTTAAAAAAGTTAATCTTTTTAAAATGTTACCTATTACAGCAACATAATTCAACTAACAGAAAGAGTGCAGAGTGCATGTGTAGGCCCACTATGAAATAATGGGCCCACTAAATATGACTTGTCTTTCTATATATATATTTTTTTACTAATAATAGTACATCATCAACCATGAGACAGCAATAATTGATTAACTAATTAATTTGTGGAAAAAAATGCAACTGTATGTCCATTCAGAATTAAACTCTGGTAATTTTACAATCAGTAACTGTTACATTTGTTCACTTCCTGCTTTCCATAATACAGTTTTTTTGTTGTTGTTTTTTTTTTAATAATGCACCTCGTACCAAAGTACGAGGTGATATGACCATACAAATTATTAACTTTTTTTTAGTATTTTATTTCATTATCTTTTTAACCATCATAGACATTTGCTGGTGTAGTCCTGTTAGTTTCTGTTGTTCTGTCATTGTCATTGCAATTGGTGTTGTTCTTGTCTCTCTTTGCATCGCCCCCACTCTTGTCCCCACGCTTTTCTTTTTTCTTCTTTTCTATCCCCTCCTGCTGCTTTGCATAAGAACAAAACATCAAATAAAGCCAAATCATACTCCATATACATGGAAGGTGTAGCTTACACAAAACAAATCTGTTTAGCATTTAGATCAATAATGATCTGCCCCAATGACTGGGCAGAACAAAAAAATATATAAAAATCCTTAGAACGTTGAACTGAATGCAACATATTTGTAAATAAAGAACTTGAATGTGAACTCATTCAGACTGTGAGAATCAGAACCCCTGTTTTGGTCCAGTTATTTACCTGACGTGAGATATTTCTTATTGTCATTTTACCAGCAGACGGCACAACACAGGAAGTAGTCAACTTGCTTCACATTGCACCCAAGAAACATTGCACACACTAGTGTAACAATCCAGCAATTCTTAAAGTGGGCCTATTGTGCTCATTCTCAGTGCTTTTTATTGAGTTGTGGACTCCTATAAAGCAACTAGCTTTTTAGATCTTCTAGAATCTGCACCTCTTTCTGCAGTATTTCAATTGTCTACCTGCTTCCGACCAGAACGGTCTAACGGTTTAATTTACTCCACCCCCGGTCCTCCTCTAGGTAGGCCCACTCTGCAGAATACGTAGCTCTGCATTTGCTAATGGATTTAATTTAATGAAACTACGCTATAATTTGTTGTGGCTTTTGTTTGCAGGGTGTAAAGAAATAAACATGCATAGATGCATAAACAAGGAAAAACACTTTATATTCAATATTGTTGTATAATTTCAACAGTGAACAGTTTTAGGTGGTGATGGATGTCATAGTTTTTTTAAAAAAAAAACAAGGTCAGTCTTTCATTCTCACGTTTCAACAAAAAATATTGAAATGAACTGAACTTTGAACTCGTTCAAAATTGAAATGGTGAACTACGAACGTGAACTATTCATATTTATACTGTGTCAACTGAAATTTGAACTAGTTCATGAGAACTATGAACTTGCACAACACTGAGGGCACCGCACTCACAAGTTTGTTTGTGTTTTTTTTTTTTTCCTGACTGACTGCACATACCGACCCTCTTGCTCATCCAATCGACCACAGTCTAGATGCATTCACAGACTTGCAGTGAGTGGGATATGTCAAACTCTTTTTAAAAACGCACATTTTTTTTTCCATTTCGGTGTTAAAAATAAATAACAGAGCCCTGCGTGGGAGCCACAACAAGGAGTCCGAAACCACTAGACTAGGCCAAAGACACGTTCACACCTGTACTGAGCTCAGCAGCGTGACAGTTCTCTGGCTGAAGACTTGCCCTCGCAAAGGCAATGGAGAGTGTTTACTTATGCTAATTAGAGCCAGATTGGACTTCAGAAAACAGGTGTGAACATTAGCAGGTTGAAAATGTTTCATGAATCCCACTTGCATATTTTATCATTTTATCATGGCACGTTAATTTCTGTCCTTCAAGCGTTCTGTGCACAGTATGAGCGACTTAGGAGTTCATTTATGTATACTTTGTTTGTCTTGTCCGTAGACCGTAGACCACCTGTACGTCACTGATGATACTCAATTATTATTCATGACAAATAACATCTCCAAATGCTGCTGCATAATGGTCCTCAGAAGAAGGCGTCCTTTGCTGAGCATGCCCTTCTAATTTACCCGGCTTCAGCTTAAGGCCCGGTTACAGTGGGAAAAGATTTTATGAGTTTACGGGATGCTGTTTTTACGAGTGGCTGAGGAGAAATAATGGGGTCGAGAGTCTCCCTCCTCGTCCTTCTTGTGCTCTATCCTGCACTCCTTCTCCCCAGGCCTCTCCTATTACCTATCTACTCCAGGGCTCAGGATCGCTTCATAAAAGTTAATCATGAGAAACTTGTTCATTAATTACAGTTCAGGCCGGCTGTCTGCCGAGTTGCTCTACCAGTTCTTTCTCGTGCTGAAGTACGTATGTATTTTCCATTTGGTTTGGATTTACTTATATCAATATTTCAGAAATATCAATATTTACTTTAAGCACGCTATCAAAATCAACCATATTGTTGATATCGATATAGACTGGATTTGTGCTGTATCTCCCCCATGCTGTATGAAGGATGGAGGAGTGGGGAGCAGAAGCCCAGAGGCTGAGGCTGGAAAAAGTCGGTAAAGAATAAGCGGTAGCTCAGTAATATCGAGGTACTTTGAATTCAGAGCATTAAAAAAAATGATGTTCACCACCTTAAAACTTGACACAAACTCCAATATGAGGAATATATGCGATGTTTGCCACATTCCATAATTGGCGACTCCAAATTGTCCATAGGTATGAATGTGAGTGTGAATGGTTGTTTGTCTATATGTGCCCTGTGATTGGCTGGCGACCAGTCACATGGTGTACCTCACTTCTCGTGAGGATAAGTGGTAGAAAATGAATGAATATTGTGGACAGTAAGTATACTGCCTGTTGTGTCCCGACTGTACTGGCTGGACCAGGCCAGATCATGATTTACTCATCCTAACCGCAAAAAGCACAGGCAGACAGGCTTTAGAAAAACACAGCAGACAAACACAACCTCCTGCCAAAACCAGTGGGGTTTGGCCTCCTGCTTTCTCTGAAGAATGAAGAAAATAGGCTCTCCCAGTGATTCACACTGAAGTCAACACAGCCATCCAGCCTTGTCATTAAAAAGAACACACACACGCACTACCACACACAAAAATGACCTGTCTACATCTTACATCTATGCCGCATAGTTTCAAAAATATATACTGTATACAGTGTGTATATATATATATATATTTTTTGAAAAATATAAAAAATATAAAAAATATAAAAAATATAAAAAATATAAAAAAATTAAAAATATAAAAAATATGAACATATAAAAAATATAAAAATGTAAAAATATAATATAAAAATATAATAATATATATATGTATATATATACTGGGTCTTACAGTATCATTCATTAAAAAAAATTCAAGCTCTTTTCTAATGTCCAATGTTAATATGATTGTAAAATTTAAATGCAAAAGATTAATAATTATCTAATTCAAATGGTACTGGCTGTCAGCCTTTGAAGAAATTGCTTGTGCTTGTGATTAAGACAAATGGTGTGTCAAATGGTGCTCTTATTTTGAAGAGAATGTTAAGAATGGCTGTTGATGGTTAAGACAAACTGGAAGCAAAAATAAATGTGCCTCTCGTTTTGCATGATGTCAGCAAACATTGTAAAACATTTGCTTAGCACTAAAAGCAGTAAAACCCAAGATGGTGAAACACACACATCTAACATGAGTATCACAGATACAGCAGCACTGGCATGCTTTGCTAAACTATGCTAACCCAGCTAGCGTCCAAGAAAGGTCCGTTAAGAGCAGTTTTTCTGCCAACATTCGTCAGTGTCCCACGTCACGTTTACACCAAGACAGAGCAGGTTGGTGTTTGTCATGAGATTCGACCACGATTGAGTGGATTCACATTATGTACATTTCCACAATATTCCACCTTTCACAATAAATTCCATTGTTTGTGGCCAATTCCGCCATTCTGTCTGTGATTCTGTTAACGTGGAAACCGTAGGGCCTTCGTCACTTGGCTGAAACGTGATTCTTAACGTGGATACTCGAGGTGAGTTGACCCCTGCTGTAGTGCACATTCTTCACTGAATCAGTGTATTATGATTTACATTATTATTTACATTATTATCAACTTATTTGGCAAAGAGACAACTAATTCTAGCAGAGTACAAGTATTTGTTCTGTGTTAAAATATGCATAACTGAAACTGCTGAGACTATATAGATGTTTTCTGCAAGTTGTTGGAACAGTCGCTTCATTAATGCACAGCAGTTGTCATTTTATGTCATTAGAAGCAAAGCTTCTAATTAATGTATGCAAATAAGTGCAAGATCACACCTTGCCGAAGTATGAGACAGTGCAGGTGTGTGTTGCATATGTGTGTGCGTGTTAATGAGGTAGTGTCGCACCTTGTGTGAACTGTAGATATGTAATCTGGGATCATGATGGGAAGTAGTGTGTCAAACCAAGAACATTCATGTAAAAAAAAAAAAAGAAGAAAGAAACGTACGTCACTAAGCATCTAATCAAGTCAACCCTGCCAATAAGTCACCTTTATGTGTGCTTCTGCATGACCGTAAATAAGCAAATGTATGATCAGAATTGTCAGGGTGACACACCTCAGGAAGCTGGTAGGACATTGTGGGGGAATCTAAAACGCTAATTTTCCCAGTGGCCTTCACACACCTCTGCCCTTCATGTACAGACATTTCCATAAAGTGCTCCCCCTGGGGAACCAACAATAATAAACAGTTATTAGTAAATGCATTATGCCAGCACGTCCCTTTTGCCCTCTTGCCTCTCGTCACTCGGCAACGTACAAACACTCCCAGCTTCACCACAGCACCCATTCCAACCTGAAACAAGTGTGTGTGTATGTGTGTGTGTGTGTGTTTCTGACCCATCTCACCACTGCATTGGTAAGGGAATTGGGCTAATGCTTGTAATAGTGTCGCCCATTACAGCAAAAAGCTTTGAATGCTGTGTGTCTGCCAGACTCATAACCATTGTGATTTCACCTGATTACATGGTGCTTTTAGTTATGAAATCCTTTCACATCGCTTTTATTTAGCCAGTTATTTTGCAGTCTGCATGAGAGTGTGCTAAATTGTTTTGAATTAAAAATCAGAACGGATGATGCCGGGTGATCAGTAATTCAACTCTCTTATATCAGTGATCTGAGAGCAGTTGGCTGTGTAATTACAATGCATACTGCAGTAGTTGTTAACACCAACATAGTATCTTAGATACACTTCTGATCAACATTTTAGGACCAGATGTAAAATTGCACTGTAAAAATGCAATTCATAATTCAACTTCTGAGGAATAAACGCAGCCGACTCCCTCTTTTGTGCGCGGGAAGGAGATACAATATCAGTGTGATATCAGAGTGCAAAACGTCACACACACAACGGAAGTTCCTCTTGCGGTAAAAGTGCTACATAACACTCCCAAATCCTGACTGAGGCGGTACTCATCTCCAAATTGCCCACACTCGCAAGTACAGCGGGTTAGAACCGGGGCTTTATAGCCGCTGCCTGACGGATGATCACACCGTGAGCCTCAAAACTCACCACACCCCGCCAAGTGTTCAGCCCCAAATGCTGCACCACTCTAAAAAAAATTTAAAGCGCCACCCCATGGAGACATTTTTAAGGCACGTTTTGCAGGGTGTTGAACTTATAGCACTCTCATAAAGACTGGATGCTGTGTTCTGGATGCTGCAGAGGGTATTGGCCAATGTCGATATAATGTCATTTGTGGCCGATCGATTGGATTAGTTTTCTCATAATGTTTTTTTTTTCATTCAGCAGTGACAGTTCACAGATTTTTGGTAGCCCTTGAACACACCATAGTTGTCTGTCATGATGGATCATCTTCCATTTTCATTCATTAGTGGTGAGTACACACATATTTTATACTTGAAATATGTTTAATAAGTGTGTGAGACATATTTAAAGCACAAACCTGGATTGTTTTAGAGCTAATCTAATTAATAATAAATTCATAATCTAAAAAACAGTAATAAACTTTATTGCAAATGTTGATCTGACAGCAGAGGAGAAGGTCAACGTCAAGCTAGCAGAAAGGTTGAGAAGGGGAAGTCCAAAATAGATATTTTTAGTAGCATATCAATTGCTCACATTTTTATACCATACACTGGTGATTCCGTGAAATAACCCAAAAATAATAATATAGTTTTATATTGAAGTGAAGTTGCATCAATGGGTTAGGTTCCCTGTGTAACCATGTAATGCATAGATACAAGTAACTTTATTTTTATTTTTTATAAAGTTAACTTTGCTTACTTGAGGTATGACATCGGGACACACTCAGCAGCTCATCTATTCATGGAAAGACGTACAAAGAAGCAGTCTCATCTTTAAAGATGTTAAGGCAAGAGAGAGACAGATGGAATGGGAGAGGTGAGCAGACTGTGCCCATAAATGAATGAAAGTTGGGGAGGGGAAGAGAAAGCGGGAGAGTGGCGTATAATTTGTACCCGGCTGCTAAGGAGAGCAGGCTAATTACTGGCTGAACAGGGCAGGCACAGGCTGCTCATGTCAAAAGGGACAGAGCCACTTATTAGGCATCAAAGTGCATGCATATCACAGCACAAAGGAGATTGAGGCCAAGGGGCTGCGAGAGAGGGGTACAGCATGTGTAAATGGACGGGGGGAGGTGGCTAATGAAAGACACTGAGTGATGCATGATGGGACACTCTCCTCAGGCCCCTGCTTCAGTTTAAGGGCAAACTTTGGAACTGCGGTAGTGTGTGCAGACGGCCCGCGGTAGTTGCGTTCAGAGATAAAAGCGAGAGCGGTGAGATGGAGAGGAAGACAGCGAGAGATGGAAGAGAGCTCAAAGTGAAGTTCAAAACAAAGTAAGGACGTGGAGATTAAAAGGAAAGAAAGTGTTATTGATTTTCTGCTTGCAGGAACATTTTGGATTATTCTGGTTGTTTACAATCTGGCTTCATTCTGAATTGAGTGTGTATTCACTGAAGGCAATATGAACCCAAGTAATTAACTCCAATCATTTCAATTGTCAAACATTCCAGCGGTTGAAGCAGGGAGTTAAACGTTTTAATACAGAACATATTTTCTCACATTTCTGTTCTTTTTGGAGTTGTATTGATAATATTTAGTTTCTTTCTTAACCATGGAAATACAATTAAATTGTTTATGACAGTTAATTGGTTCCAAACCCCACCGTGATAAGTGAATATCCACCAAGTAGGATTAGATATTATTAATAAACGTAGTATGCTTGTAGTTTGAGCTTAGAAAACCTGTTTATGACTTATGAAATACGGGTCTTAACATCATTAGAGCCCTGCAGACATGGATTAACACGCTCAGAGTCACTTTTACACCCACACGCTATTATATAGGGAAATGACAGACAACATAGCAAGCTACAAAGCTAACTAGTTAGTCTTTTCAATTAACTGATACTTAGGAAAGTACAAAAAAAGTCCAAGAAACTTTAATATTAGTCAATGACAACATATTGGAACAAAACAATGCAGGTTTTAAATTGAACTTTTCAATATTTAGGCAAGAAAATCCAAACCTAAAAGTGTTAAAACATAACCAAAGCGAGGTTAATTAAGATCTATCTGTTCTGAATAGGTTGTAAGGCCATTTCTAAAGTTTTGGGACTCTAGCAAACCACAGTGAGAGTCATTATCTACAAATTGCCAAAACAGTGGAACAGTGGTGAACCTTTCTAGGAGTACCCAGCCTACCAAAATTACACCAAGAGTGCAGCATCGACTTATCCAAGAGGTCACAAAAGACCCCCAGAACAACATCGAAAGAACTGCAGGCCTCACTTGCCTCAGTTAAGGTCGGTGTTCATGACTACACCATAAGAAAGACACTGAGCAAAAATGGCCTGCATGGCAGGGTTCCAAGGCGAAAACCACTGAACCACAGAGCATCATACCAACAGTAAATTATGGTGGTGGTAGTGTGATGGTCTGGGGTTGTTTAGCGGAACCATTAATTCTGCTGTCGACCAAAAATCCCAAGGGTAACCCAACCAGTTATCAGACTGAAAATGAAGTAACGTGTATGTGTAACCGCGGAACTGCAAACTATGAGTGCCGTAAACTGAGACCACCTTTATTCTATCTTCATCTGAGCTGATAGGCAGAGGCTGCCATGTTGTAATTTCAAAGCAACCAAACCGTATTTATGAACTGGCAGGAAGTAAGTGTATTTGCATTTTTTTTTTTGTAGAGCCATACATCATGCAGCGAGTAGGCAAAGTCTCCACCGGTTTGGTAAGCGGGACTAACACAGCATTTGCAGTCAATATAGCACTGAAGAATTTATTGCTTACTCCCCATGTGGCCCTCTGCTTGGACACTGGCCCACGGTGCATTTGGAACATTTATTAGAGAGGATGCTGAGCACCGTGGGCTGTGGTCCAGGCTTCAGGAATGTGCTGGGACCACAAGTGATTAAAGTTGAGTGACATCCACATGGCATGGCTACCTATTTGTGGTCCTTATTTTCATTTGTGTAATCAGGAACATTTGTCTATGGTATTTGTCCTCGCATGTGAGTCAGCATATGGATGAAGCCATATGAATGTGGCTTGTAGAAATGTGTATTTTTGCAAAAGTGAAGTATTTTTGATGATGCAAACATGCAACAAAAAATTGTCATGCTAACAACCTACACAAAATAATGTTTTGCCTAAATGTATCAGCAATAAAGCTTATTTTGTAACACAAAGCAAAGCAAAATACAGTAATCCCTTGCATATTGCGGCTAATTAATTCCAGACCCAACATATGTTACAAGTGAATTTCCGCAGAGTAGCATTCCTCATTTATAAATGGAAGAGCATAGAAAACCTGTTTATGACCTTCTTGATACACTTTTTATTGGAGCCCTGTAGGCATGAAATAGCACCCCTATAGTCAGGGTTACATTCCTATTACCCAATATAGTAGACATAGTAAGAGAACATAAGACATAAATAAGACTTGTGCTTGTGGGTATAAATGTGTTCCGGTACTACGGGTACTGAGTATAGAAGTGGACAGGATTCCGAGGTCAGAGTTGAATTTTACCTTAGTGTGGGCTCAGGGATTATTGTTCCTGCTGTGAGATCATTCATATCAGTAAAAGCCTATCGTTCCAGCAATTAAGTACAGTAATACAATCAAATACTATGGTAAATATGGTAGAATACTATGTCGCAAGACATGAAATAACACCCCATGTTGCCTTACCTTATTATATTACCTTGACATTGCTATCATAGTATTAATTGTTTACATCTAATCAAGCCTCTGCTTTTACCTGGTCAAACACATCACCTATCATTATAATGTATAATGTAAATCAAATATTTGTTGTTTTAGTTCAGTTTTTTGTAGAAGGCCTCGTTATCAGTCCCTGCTCTTTTCCTTCACCATAAAAGTTAGTCCACAACAAACGGAAGTATACTGTAAGGTGCGGGTGTGGGGGAGAAGGAAATTATACGGGCCTTTATTCAAGGTTACAGCAGGCTGGAATTTGAGAAGTACCTATTACAGATACACTTTTCAAAGGAAAATTGGAGCCGTTTACCTTTTAAGGGTGACATCCTAATTCATGTCAAAAAGGCTTTTAGTGAGCAGGACAGGGCCTCCAGAAAGGATGTTGTGAAAGTGAACTTGCATTCATGCTAATGCAGGCAAAATATTGATGGCAGGATTTTTTTTTATTTTAGAAGACTAAATATAAAACTTTGGGGGGAGAAATTTTGGATATGACAACACAAAGACACAAGTCCTAATAAGTGTATTTTTTGTTATATTACATTTTATTTGTATTACAAATCAGTACTAATACGTTTTTTTTATTATATTTTCTTTATTTTATTGTATTAGAGTTGTATTAGGGACACATAAATATATTGTTCTTAAAAAAAAATTCATAACCAGATCTAAATGTCCAGAAAAAAAGCATAGTGTATTAAGTTAATCATATTTTCCAGATTATAAGTCATGCTTTTTCCCATAGTTTGACTGGTTCTGCGACATACAGTTAAGGGTGATGTATATGTGTTGAAATAAAAGGAAAACTGCACTTCTTTTGGATTTTGGATCATCCACAATCCTTAAAGTCAGCAAGTAAATCAGTCTTTCCCTTCTCTCTTGAATTCAAAATAGTGAAAACTGTTCACAGCATTCACTTATTTTGCCAAAAAAAATATGAATTGAAAAAAAAAACATCCCAAAACCACCATTAATTAATTAATTCATTAATTTTCTACCACTTTTCCTCACGGGAAGCGGGGTACGCCCTGGACTGGTTGCCAGCCAAACATGGGGCACATCGAGACAAACAACCATTCACACTCACATTCAGACCTATGGACAATTTGTCGCTAATGAACCCAACATGTTTTTGGAATGTGGGAGGAAGCCGGAGTACCCAGGGAAAATCCACACAAAGAACGCTTAGGGTGGAATTGAACTCGGGTTGCGTGCTAACCACTGGGCGCCGTGCAGCCCCCAAAACCACCAATAGCACCCAATTTACATGCTGTGACATGCATATTGACTAGCTATATTAACCAACAATGTTCTCGTTTTCTGGCATAGCGACTGGATGGATTGTTTATATAGTTGTGCTATCAAGCATTATGTGCTCCATGTAGCAGAATCAATATCATGATGACTTACTTGATCGCCAATTGTCCATCTGATCCAGATTTTCAGGAGGTGTAAAAAAGGTTTCTTCCAACTACAGTGAATTTTAGTCTTTGTTGTGATGCAGTTTCTGAGAGCAGTGTCTTCCTCGCCAAACACACAAACATTCTCATCAATGGTAACAGTGTGTCATTCAGTGCCACAGAAACACTCAGATTCTGTCAGCATGGCTTGGCAAGCGCCACAATTTACACCATGAAGTCATGCCAATCTTGACTGTCTCAGCCAACCTCTGCTCTGACGTTTCACCATCTCTTCTTCTTATCTTTTATAACCTGTTGCTCATCCTCCGTATATTCCGGCATATGAGGAACCTGAAGCTTATTTTTTTTCAAGACAAGCTTCTGGATCCTCATTTATCCCAAAGTAGTCAGTGGGATTGCCTTTCACAAAGTCTGCCGTGATTAGTGGCAGCAAAGACAAGCATGGATTTAAAACTTTGTCTGCGGTTTTTGGATGTTGTCTTAGAGAAATATGTGAATCTCTATTAAGTGCATTGGTAGTGAAAAATGCTAGCATGATGTGAACACCCGAGTTCGATTCCACCCTCAAGGTGGGTTTTCTCCGGTTACTCCGGTTTCCTCCCACATTCCGAAAACATACTAGGTTAATTGGTGACAAATTGTCTATAAGTATGAATGTGAGTGTGAATGGTTGTTTGCCTATATGTGCCCTGTGATTGGCTAGCCACCAGTCCAGGGTGTACCTCGCCTTTCACCCGAAGACAGCTGGGATAGGCTCCAGCACCCCCGCAACCCATGTGAGGATTGCAGTAGATAAGTAGATAATGAATGAATGGTCACATAGGGATTTTGGATGATAAGCAAAATTCCAAAAAAATGTTCCTAGGAGTACTGAAAGCTTTTTAGTGTACAGCATCATTCTCTGCAAGAATGCAAAGGACCTTGTATTTTTTTCTGACATCTTATGCCCTTTGGCCTATTGATTGGTAAAGGACTTGGCAGTCAACTGCTAATAGAAAGTAAAGTTCATCAGCCTTTCCCTCTCCCTGACACACAGACACTCAACCGGGTGGTGACCCTAAGATCGTCTGGAAAAAGGCCAGGAAAGCTATCCTTTGCTGTGATAGCCTTGCTTCCTGCAGAACACACAGTCGCCCAACATTTTGGGTGGTTTTGTGTGCTTCATGCCAATTCAGTTTCTGTTTGTGATGACCTATCTGTATTGCAGAGCAGTATGAGCAAAAATGTTTGACAGTATGTCTCAAGGCAATTGACGCATTTACACATTCAGGTATCTTTCATTTTTTGCATTTAGAAAAATGAAAGGATGGGCGGGCTACTTTGATATTTTGCATTCTGGACCCCAAACCCATGTAGTTTAGGTAAGATACAGTATTTCAAAGAAATAAAGCATGCTTCTCAACTTTATGATACACAGTAATTGAAAAAGTGTATCGTTAGTAAAAACCTTTTGACCCCAAAGAACCTGCTATGCTACATGTGATTCCATGTGATCCACTTGTTCCTGACTGGAATCCCCAGGAACGTATTCATCAATATGTTATGCCAGTTGTGAGTGCATGGTGCTGGGAGACCAAGTCACTGATCTTCACCTGAGGGGAGTTCTTCAAAATGTCAGAAAAAAAACTGGAAACATGTCCATGGAGTAAGTTGCCTCCGCAAAGCTTGAACTTTGTAACAAAAAGCGAATGTTATTTTTTTTCCCCGTAAAGTGAAGTGTTAAGCTGGTTCAGCAGTGAGAAAAAGTCACAGAGGTAGGCAATTTTAGCTGTGAACTGTGCTGTTATACGTAGTAATGTGCTTTTCAAGACTTCATTCCTCAGTTCCTAAAACACTTTCAGTACTATTGAGAGCTATTTTGTCTCACTGTGATGCACCCCAATCAGTATGCTTTCATGCACAAATGATTGCATGGATTTTTTTTTTGTAAATGCATGTAAACATCTTACGTAGATTGATGACAGTCGATTTTTAAAGGATGAGATTGGCATACCTGGATGCGATTGCATGCATGCACAATATTTAGCAATCATGATTACATGCATTTTTAGTACAGACAGAATTTGGTCGATGCCGGTTGGTTCCATTTTCAGTACTCATCCCTAATCCTGAAATAATTGTTTTTTAAAAAAAATCTGTATAAGCTAAATGATCTATTTAAAAATGATCTGTTTAGCAACTGCTGTCTCTAGAATCTTGGACAGAAAAGGAAGGTTGCATATTAGTCTGTTATTGGTTCAGACAGGTGAATTACGACAGCTTTTTAAGAAGAGGTTTAATTACAGCCACTTTAAGTCTGTGCTGCATAGCCTGTCAATAATGATCATGTTGAGCGCAGTAGTGGCAGAAAGTGATAGAACATCTTTAAGGATGTTAGTAATCTAATCGTAATCAAATGTAATAAAAATATTGAAGAGTTAGAAAAACTGTTGAAGCCAGCTCAGAAACACCCATCCATTCATTTTCTCGCAGGGGTATGCAGCTCAGGCACACTGATTCGAAAAAGAATACCAACTTCCGCCTAGAAAGAATGATGAATGATGACAGAAGGTAATTTTTTTTTCTAATAGTAAAATGCCATGAATGTATCACAACAATAACTCTCTACAGTGCAAGAGAAATTTGTGATGCAATCTATTTCATCTTGTAATTTGCACCCTACTCCCTGTATGCACACTCTATAATGCTACACAGACAACTGTCTCAAAAACACAGTGTTCAGTACTTTAAGTAAAGTTTTCCAAGTGACTCGGTGACAGCAAGTTTTCCAAGTGACCAAGTGACAGCACCGCTGTCACAGGGTTCTCCCACTAGACCAGAGGTAGGGAACCTATGGCTCGGGAGCCAGGTAGGGCTCTTTTGATGACTGTATCTGGCTCTCAAGCATTTCTTACCACAATAAAAATGTATGTTTGCTAACATTTTAAAGTAAACATCACAGAAATCACTGTTAAAAATATTAAAAATCAACAACTTTCTTATGCATTTTAATCCGTCCATCTATTTTCTACTGCAATACGGCCGACCATATCTATCTTTCCTGATGATATTTTCCAGGTCAAACACCAAAACTCGATTATTACTGGGTAATGCGGTATTGTACCTCGGTCATTAAGATGTAAATGTAAACTTTCCTCCTTTAGTCAAATAGTCACCTAGCTAAAGCTGCAGAACCAAGCCTTCTGGCAAAGATGGCCAAAAGAATGAAATATACTGAGTACGGTGCAAAACCATGCAGCAGCAGAAGTTGCATTAATGGCAGCAAGTATTTGATTTATTATTGGACACTGCGCTGCTCACGAAAGTGTGCTGGCCACACCCCATTGGCGTGGGGTAGTGTGCCTGGTCTACGTAATTAGAGCCCATTATATCTAAAACGGTTGGTCTTACATAAAAATGCACACATTTTATTGCATTCAATGTTTAAAAAAATGTAAATGGCTCTCACAGATACACATTTTAAAATATCTGGTCTTCATGGCTCTTGTAGCCAAAAAGGTTCCCGACCCCTGCACTAGACCCTCACAAGAGTGAGGGAAAGGTCACCCTTTCAGGGTGTCTATTGTGCTCTCCGGGTAGTGCAGCCAGTGGGAAAAAAGTGTACAAAAAGTGCAGAAATATTAGAAAGTTAAATGATCTCACAATGAGGTGTTTCTTTTTACCGAAGCACACATCGGCTCATTTTCTTTCTTTCCACGCCCTGCTCAGTCAGGTCTTAAGCCAAGACCAATGACTCCTATTAGGGTGTGTGGCAGGCCAGCTGATAGGCGAGTCAATATCCATGAGAAGGCCACTTCATTCATGATACCTTTTTGTTTCAGAGAGATGGAGGCCAGTGAACATGGCCTCTAATAGGCCACAGGCACTGTTGGACTCCAAAATGCAGACACCTCCCTGTGAAGTGATTCTGTCAGTGCCCTGATATATAACTCCTCAGAAGGCCTTGATGTGGAATCATTGTCGCATCATCATTGATGCCAAATCCCTTAAAGGCCCACCCGGAGGAAGAAACCTCAACAGATTATTAGTTGTCCACTTTTTTCCAGCCTGGCCCCACTGCTTTGTTCGCTGTCCAGTGAGGATTACTTCTATTCCCATGCTCGGAGTATAAGGTGTCTACATTTTGGAGTCCAGCCCA
Source organism: Doryrhamphus excisus (assembly GCF_030265055.1). Taxonomy (NCBI): domain Eukaryota; kingdom Metazoa; phylum Chordata; class Actinopteri; order Syngnathiformes; family Syngnathidae; genus Doryrhamphus; species Doryrhamphus excisus. The sequence goes on from NC_080467.1 coordinate 3,210,444, forward strand.
CGACCCACTGTAACAATCCCTGATATTCACAGTCACACAACCGCTATCACTTTGGTTTCTGCACATTTTTGTTATGCATCTTTGGTTTCTGGTCACTGACATTTTTTTGGAGTTTCAGTATAAGTTAAGTAAGTATAAGTTTCAGTATAGCTCATTACCCAACTCATTCCCTGCATATTCTGTGCTAAAAGAACAACCGATACACCATTTCAGCAAATCACAAGTAGTTAAAACAAGTTGCTCCATCATCCCTCTCACACCCGACACACATCATGGATTCAGATATATGTACTCGGCTTCATCCCTTGTTTTCCATCATGTTGTGGTGCTCATCAGCAGGTGCGTGTTCCTCGTGAAGTGACATGGTGACATGGAAGAGCAATCTGTGTAATAGAATTATGTGGAGAGGCCACTCCAAATTAACATAATATGGACTCAAAATGTAAATGATGTTTCTATGAAATGTAATGTGCGTGTGAATTTGTTCTCTCGCCGCTCTCCGTCTCATTCCTCATTTTCACTCATACACACTCACACAAAAGACACACCTACCTTCACTTTTCCTGTTTCTGGGAACTGATTAAAAAAAAAAAAAAGTCCTGTGTCAAGATGGACGCACACACTGCCACACATTTTGGGTCCAAATACTTGAGAGGTGTGTGGTTTGCTGACACGTGTGAAGCTAAATGCCAGCGTACCATTTAAGAGAGAAAGGGCAGCAGCACATCCAACCTTTGTAGTGTGTCATTCAGTGGTGTTCACGGCTGTTCATATATAAAAATGAGGTCTCCTCTGTCCCGGGGAGCAGGAGATCTCTTTCACCCCATCAGGCAAAGAAGTGAAGGGGATGTTAACAACCCTTCCGACGTCTGCTGAATTGAAAAAAGCCGGACAAGATTTTTGTCCTTCCATTTCCCCTGGTTTTAATTTAATCATGTGGTTATGCAGGAAAGTGCATCTTCCTTGCCTCTACTGTGATGTTTATTCCTGCATTCTTACCTTGTTTCCTGCTACCTCACCTCACCATTTCCATTCCGGTAATATTTTGATGATTTGCACTTTTGGCATTCATCTATTGCATTTAGCCATTCAGAGAGTTTGATAAAGCTCCGATCCCTGCCTCCACCTTGGAATTACACACCAGAGAGAAAAGGCCACCTCTTTTGTCACTAAATGCCTCTTCCATTCATTCACGTGACAGCAAAGTAGTATGTCTTTTTTCCCACTGTAAAATGCCAGATCTGAAAGCCCTCTTTTCGATTCTTGTTGTGAGTACGGTTGTATGCCACACTTAATCCAGGAGGTATTTTACAGTCAAATAGGAGTGTCTCTAATTTGGAGGTGCCGAGGCATTTTCCTTGGAGTGATGTTTCAGGGATATTTCCATGACATTAGAAACCTCACCTCCTACCTTACCGACTGGAGAGGGGTCATTTATTTGTATTATTTTACATTTTTTATTGGAATGGATGAGCTTATTTTTCCACAAAAAATACTGTTGCGACGTCAAGTTAACCACGAATGGAATGGAATGGTGTACACACATGTCTCTTCACTACTTTAATAAGTTGTACATTCATAAACAACACAACCGAGTTTCAATGTATCTCCTTTACTCCAGGCCACGATCCTCCACTATGGAAATTCTTTGAGTAGGTTTGAGATATAAAAACAAAACAAAACAAAACAAAAGCAACAACTCTATAAACTATTGTGTATTTTTTACATTGAAGTCACATAAGCCAACTCACACTCGGACACATCTCAGAGAGCGACTTGTCCGAGACCGTACCCAAAAATGAGACTGGATCAATCAACAGTTACATATGAATGATGGAGAAATACTGGAAGACACGCAATGTCTTCGAGCTTAACTTTCACTTCTAAACAAGCTTAACTTTCACTTCCATGTTCTGGAAACTGCAATATACACTATACATATGGTGTATATGGCGGGAGGGATGTCCACCCACGAACACCCCCACCTCTAGGGGACCGACCCCCACGAGGCCCCTGACACGGGACAGCACAGTCCAGTGTCAGATGAAAACTGATGCTGATAGACTACGCTGCAGATTTGGAAGTCATATAGATTCATGTCAAAAAATCTGATTAACCTATGCCTATAACCTTGTTTGCATCATTTCATGTGGTTTTATTATTGGCCTGCACATTCTGAAAATTTAATATATCAAGGGAAAAAAATATCCAAAATGTAAATAGTCGGTCATTTTACAAGTATAAAGTCAAAATAATAATAATGAATAAAAAAGTTGTAATTTTATGAGACTAACAATCTGAGGAAAAACAACCTCACTAAGTGAAGAACTATGAAAAATTATGTTACAAGAATAAAGTCATAATGAAGAGAAGATGGAAAACCTTTTTTTCAAAGGAAAAGACCAAAGTTCACACTAATGATATTTTTTAGGAATCCATATTATGAAGCTGAAATGCAGACTTTTTTCTTCTAATATAATATATACTGTAATATACTCTGTACAACTTCTTAGCATTGCTCCATGTGTGGTTTACCAGTGTTTACCGTGTATACCACTCACTGTTCATTTACACACGCTAACATAATTCAGTCAGAAAACACATATGTAGCAGTCGGATATACCTAAGTGTTGCGTAATTTTGCTTGTGCTATGTGAGCATGTGTGTCCTGAAGGCCCCTATGAGAAGTTATCAGACCGACTGAGCTATTAGAATGTATAGTACATAACAGTTCTGTAACATTTATTTCTTCAAGTAACGTGAAGTAAGTGTTTTAAGACTTAATAACTTGTACCTTCTCCTGTCCGGTGATCAAACCTTATGTGAAATATGACTCCTTGTTCTCCTTGTGGCATATATAAGTATCATTCTTCATGAGTCTTGGCAGCACATTTGGTGTCATAGCCACACTGAATAATTTATTTGCAGCAATCAGATGTCTCCCCGGTGGTGATGATGAATCTGTGTGCACAGGTCTGCGGTGAGGTGTCAACTCATTCCGCCAAAAAAGAAAACAGGATTCTGCACCAAACCTTAAAAGAAATTGGATGCTGGTTCACCTTTTGAACAGATGGAGCTTAAGTTTCCAGTTCTCGTCATTCGTTCAGATATCGGAGGGCATTTTTCTCACTACGAGTGCAGCAACACCTGGCTTTCTGATGGTGGAACATCACCGTGATCGCAGCTAAAAATGCGGTTTTGTATCAGTCTCCTCTGTCTTTGCTGAGAAGTTGTACACTACATCGTTACAGAGTGGTAGAGCAAGTCTCTGCATGGTTAAATATACTGTGTGTGTGACTGGCCAATCACTGACTGTTAAGAGTGAATACATAATGAGCATTTTCAAATAGAGGATAATGACGAAATGTACTTGTTTCTTACTTGCATTATCTGTAATGGATACTCGTTTGTACCAAGGGGGGGAAGCTGTCAGGTTGTTTTTAATATCTAGTAAAATATTCCAGGGACACAAACCTGTATTTCAAACAACGGGAATTTGTATTCATTTAGATTTTCACCTATACTGGACGAATGGATTGACTGGCGAATCGTCCAAGGAGCCAAGGGTCCGTTATGTTTTTTTGGTTTGTTTTTAATTCAGCACACAAACTGCATTTCAAATACATTTTGACAGTTTATCTATCATTTACTAAGCATTTATCAGTCTTTTCATAGATCTTGTCATGTCACAGTGGGCAATCGATGATTTCCGACTGGCATTAACAGCTGATCAATATCATGTATTGGTCAAGTCAACTTCATGAGTTTGTACGCTTGCACAAATTTGTAGATTTGACTTGCAAAGCTCTGGCAAAACATGATGAGTTTTTGTCAGGACAAGGCCACGGCTTGCTTATTTGATTATGAATACATATAAATATAGTTAGCGATGGCGTTTCAATTCACTAGATTTTAAGTAGCGTAAAAGCTGTTTCATTTCCTGAGCTTTTCTTTCTACCAGAGAAATTAGTGCTTTGTCTGATTTGTTTAGTGCTTTGTCTGATTTAATATAAGTTCTGTGGATGAAAATTCTTATACAACACAGCTTTATCTTCAAATATTTAGGCAATATTGTGCTGAATTAGTACAAGTGTAGAGAATATATTTAAATTCCCTGAGTCGAAGGACAGTTGGCTATGTAGTATTCCACTACTAATGTAGCACTAGGTGCCTGTCACATTACATTAATATACTTCACGGAAATTCACTTATCATGGTTTGAAGCCAATTATCTGTGATAAACGAGGGACGACTGTACGATATAATACATAATACTAACATATATGAATTAATACAAACGACTGTGATTGACTGGCGACCAGAGTATACCCCGCCTCTCATCCAAACTTAGCTGGGATAGGCTCCAGCATACTGCCGCTACCCCAGTGAGGATAAGCGGCATAAACAATAGAAGGAATTATTTCAGAATTATTACTAACTACTTTTTAAACTTTTTTTTCACCAAACATTTGCAAATATACACCATAAGTATGCGTTTGTGTCTGTGGTAAAAAAGACCTCTAGAGTGGCCACCACTCCGAACGGTTCAGATTTTGGTTCATATTTCTGAAATACATGATCCATCGTATATAACAAGACCAAGAATTTTGTTTCTCAAAGAAGGTTGTTTCCGGACAACAACATTTATGTTAATCTTGGCTCTAAAGTATACACAACAAATAAACATTTGCATTATATTACACTTGGTACTAAATGCATAATGCGTAATAAGTAAGGTTGGGCATCTTATGAATTCCGATGCTTCCGGTTCCGACTCAATTTTAATGATTCTCAATTCCCATGCTTTTCAGAGTAGGGTCATAAAAGTTGGTAAAAAAAAAAAAAAAAAAAAAAAAAATAATGGCGCTAACCAGAATTATTTTGGGATCAAATGTCTTAACTTGTGAATTAATTATTTTATGATATGAACTTCTTTTTTTTAATCATTTTCACTATGAATTTCTCTCAGGGGAATTTTCAACCAGTATATAAATGTCAACCCATTCAACTTGAATATAAATGTTTTGAAGTTTTTTTGTACAGGAGTACACTTTCAGAGTATATCGGCATCATGAAACATCCTTTTTTGGACTGAAAAAAAAAACTTGTTCACTGCCTCAGGTAGCCATGCCAGTGAAACATGTTAACAGATTTACTACATGAAGCATACTGAAACATTCAGCGGGTGGCAATACGTAGTCGGTGTCAGGGATGTTGGCTGTGATCCGGGGGTGAAGCAGGTCTGCGTGTGGCCTCCCAAAAGACAACTAATAAATCAATAGCTCTGACCTTTGCCGCCTTTGGGGACCTTTCGTGCCTCCAAATGCTGGAGTCAAAAATTAGAGACCTGGAAAGTGATGAACTGCAGATGGTCACATTCTGCTCACAAATAAAGTACACACACCTTGCTGTACTTTATTGAAGTGCTATTTCCTCACTTTTTAAGGCCTGCTAGTAATAAATTGATCAAAATCAGGCCACATGGTGGACGAGTGGTTAGCATTTTCGCCACACAGTCAGGAAATTGGGAAGACCTAGGTTAGAATCCCCACTTGGAGTTTGCATGTGCGTTTTCTCCTGGTTTCTTCACGCATTCCAAAAACATGCATGTTAGGTTAATTGGCGACTGGGGTGTCAAACTCATGCAATGAAGGGCCAAAACACTACAGGGTTTTTTTTCCCAGGCGGTCACTAAAGCAGGTGATTTTAATGATTAACCCTCCTTTGGTTTGAGAGTAGCAGCTCGTCAATTAAATCACCTGCTGCAGAAACTGGTTGGAAAGAAAACCTGCAATGCATGCGACACATGTGCTGTATGAGCCCTGCGATTGGCTAGCGACCAATTCTGTGTGTACTCCGCTTCTCACTGGAAGTCACCCCCGTAATTCTAATGAAGATAAAAATGGAGGGGCTGAAGTCAGTTTAATCACACTGATTCTAATCCAACTATATCTTCACATTTCTAATTTGCATACAGTATCAAACATTTGAGAAAAAAAAACAGATTGAAGCACGACATGAACAATTTGGAAAACGGCTGAAAGGAGTAGGTAGAAGCAGAGTGTAATATCATTATTATACTCTGATCAGATGTCCGAGCTGCCTCATCTGGTTTCTCTCAATGCAGTAGTTGTATTCCTGGAAGACAGTGCTTCTCGCCTTATCTCGGAGGGATTAAAGGCCGCTTGTACCTGCAGTCTTGTCCTTTCAGTCACTACCTAAAGCTGATGACCACAGGTGAGGGTAGGAATGTCGATAACCGATAAATTGAGAGCTTTGCCTTTTGGTTTAGCTCCTTCTTCAACACAATGGATTGATGCAGAGTAAACATCACTGCAGATACAATGCATTTTTATTTTTACTAATATGTCAGATATTCAAGTAGAACAGACTAGCAACTGAAATACTAATAAACACATCTTCACAATAATAAAAACACTTACAGCACTGCGCATACATTCTACACAATTTGAACAGAAATCGATAATTTAGAGACAAATATTTAGGTTGCAAAACCAAATTTTGGTACCCATTCTTCCAATGAACAGCCAATCACTACACACTGCATCACATCATTCAAATCAGCTGTTACCAAACCCGTTTCTCATGTTTTCAATCTTCTACCAATGTTGACGTTCTTACAGACCGAGCGACTCATCTAAATTTAAATTGTGCAAAGTTTGTTAAACTTTCCTCGTGACCCATGTTATATCCTTTGTGGAAATTGTGTTGTGGTCTGGAGTTATCTCGCCCACCCTCAAAGCAGCCAACAACTGTCACATGAAGACATAACGTGTGTTAACAATAGATACTGACCTTTCATTCATTTGCAGCACAGGGCAGTTCTGTCAACCTGATGTCTGATAAAGACGCAGAGAAGGGAGAAATAAATCAGAAAATGATTTCACTGCCACAGGGAAGTTTAACCCATGGCTCGTGAGTGCTTCCCTAACGACGATATGAACCAGCTGTCACCATGGTGCTGACCTTTACTATGGCCCAGGGTGACCAGCGCTTTAGCATCAACATCAACTTGACCCCTGACATTTCCATGGCTCAGTGCCACTCTAGGCTGGGGGGGGATGAGGGTAACACTCAGTGAATGTGACACTGTAGCGCCTTTCACACTGCCCTTAAAAGCCATCCATTTCACATATTTCCTGGGTCACTGTTGCTCTGACACAAAATCGGGGTTGACCCGGGAATTGTCTGACTTCAGATGGAGGTGAAACGGTGCCTGTGTGAAAGCGTATTAAGCAATTTCCGGACCGGAATGTGAAGTTTTGAGAATCTGAGATCCTGTTGTTGACTGTCAAGTACGGTGGAATTTCCTACTCTAACCGAAATAAACGCTAACTTGATCAGTTTTTCCATGAGAAATAATGTAAATCCAATGTAAGGATTTCCAGTTGGCAATACACAGGCAGTGGTAACAGTAACGGATTGACTGACACATTGACTGGCATTAGGTAAACCTGCACAGTAGCTGCATCAAGTACTCTGGCTACGGTGAAATAGTACACACATCTAAATATGTTGCAGTAGGCACGTTGCAGTCTTGTTCATCAAAGCCTTGTTTCGGATGCGGTGCATTTGACAAGACAGCGGTATACAGCTCGTTGTGTCTGTCTGTTTTTTTTTCCGGTGCTTTCTTCTAATTTAGAATTACTGAATGCTGTGTTTTTTTTTAAGTACAGTGAACAAGGCTGACAGATTATGTCCCTGTTTGCCATCATTTTAAAAAATTGTAAAAAAAAATAATTAAATAATAAAGTCACATACTACTTGACCCATGGTGCCACACAAACACAAGTCAAGAATACAGTATGTGACACACAACTTACACACACAATCCACTGCAGTGTTGTCCTCACTTTTCTTCGCTCTAGGGGGCCCCTGGCTAATAGCACTTGTCATAAATACATTGAAAAATTGACAGATAATCCATGTCATCAATATTGGCCAATTTCACTCATGGATGATTAGAATCAGCAGCATAAAACCCTACAATGATGGATATTTACTGGGGTTTCCATGACCACCAATGCCATCACACCTGAAAAGCTGTGCGACCACAAATCAATTATTCTAATTGCACTTTGGTGTGTACAGTTTTTGATTGATTTATTAGGACAAAATATTCTAGAACATAATAAAATGTGACAACAGAGTTAAACGGTGACAGTTAATATTTGTGATGTATTCCAGGTACATTTTATCCATTGATGAATATAATCAATAATGATAATGATGATAATTAAAAGAATTGAGCCCTCCTCAAGTGGGTAGTGGTAGAGAGACATAAGTTCACATACCGGCAAAAAAAAATAACAAGGTACAAAAGTCAGAGGCAAGAAAAAAAGACAGAGAAAGAGAAGATAGTCGGCCCAATGACTGAGATAAAAGCTGTCTTACAACAAATTAATGGTGGTCTTCACAAGAAGTACATGAATCACAGTCATTCCCTACACTGAAAGCGAGGGAGACATATAGTTCTGCCTACACAACTTCTAACTAAAACTCTTAAAGGTCTCTCCATATAACCATACCTGAACATGTCTAAAAATGTGACAGAAAACCACAATAACGAGAGAATAAGTCAAACGGAGGCCAATCTTACAGGTGTGCAGGAAGCATAATGTTATTTTTTACTCATGTCAGAGAGTATTGAACTTTAGTTTAGTGGGTTAGCGAGCTATGTTGAGTATAGAATATCTAGCCAAGGCAGCTCTCTTTTAAAGAGTTAGTTGTGTTGTTTTTTGTCCATCATCCACAATCCTTCAGAAATGAACACGTCATTCTCTTTTATATGCATTCTCAAGATATCAATCCTACTATACATCCATCCATCTAGTTTCTATGCCTCTGATTCCTCTCCCGGGTCGCCCATATGCAGGAGTCATAGGTTTTGGAGGTGTTTCAATAGCAGATTTTTCAGCAGCATACGTGTGTCCCACTCCATGCATTAAAGGAGACCATTATACTAATTTTTATGCCCTTTGTATTGGATTGTGGACTCCTATAGAGCAGCTACACACAATAACCAGCACGGAAAGCTTAGTTCTTCCAGGACCTGCACCTATTCAGCTGTATTTCTTTGGATTTGGGCCACGAAAATGGTCTGTTTTGACGTATTCCACCCATGGCTTACCTCCGTTTTGTGGTTGGTCACACTCCCGGGTGCTTAAAAGGACTTGTTGTACTGCTGGCTGCGAACCCAACTTTATAGGACTTGATAAACGGTATAGGAGTTGTCTGCTTTTCACATAAAACCATAAGCGTTTGACGCAAAATCCGAAGTAGAGACTGGACAGTTCATAGTTTCTCAAGAAAATAGGTTTCAATGGTAAGTGGCTTTAGCATTTTAGCATTAGGTTTTCTACAGCATCAGTAGAATGTAAGGAGTTTTGTGGGGCTTCCAGTGTTTAAAAAAACTTGGGTAGAGCCACTAATTGTCGTGGGAAAAGGCCAATATGAGACTAATGCTACACAGACAAGCAGTTTTGCTCCATGACTTACAGCATTCTAACTACATTTATAGGTCAAAAAACTGGGCAAAGCATAATAGGTCCCCTTTAATTAACTGCTGCCTTTTATCTTCTTTTTCTATCTTTAGAATACACAGAAAAGAGAAACATATTCATGTCTCAAATAAAGATTTTGGATGACGAGCAATATTTCAAGTAAAAGCGCAGTTTTCTTTTGAAAGTGTGTAAGTTAGCACACAGAGAATGACTTATGATGATAAGTTTAAGATAATGGTGATAAATGAAGCAGTTCATCAAACAACTGTCAAGCAGCTAAGAAACGCCATTACAGAGTGTAATGTATGGGGATGGTGCGCCCAGAAAGACATTTTAAAAACTGCATGCAGTCGGAAAAAAGTTGATTGTGGTCCACAAATCCGAGGCCTGCAAAGGATTTTAGAATATGCGTGACTGAAAAACAGTTATGCATCAGAAAGCTTAGGAAATCGCCACAGAGAAGAGCTGTTACTGGAACTGGACTGGACTGGACAGATGGTGCTCCTTCCGAAGCAGAATCTTTTTATGGTACGTTTATTGTAACCAAGAGTGACAGAATATAAAAAAAAGATCAGAAATCAGACATTAAACAAATAAAGGTTATAAATACCTTTGTGTTTGCTCGATTAAACTATTTGTGCACACAAATGAGTCCTAACAGCGAACAAACTATCAAAGGATCTAAGTTTACAATAATGTAAACTTGTACAAGACAAAAATGGACTACAAGACCACCAACTTGGTGAGAAAGAGAACCCTAAATACACGATAATCAATTAATGTCATGCAAGATTTCACCTCATGGGGTATGGATGGTTCTAAAACAGATGAGAGACCAGCCTGTAAACTACAAGGGAGGAGCTGGTTAATGATCTCAAGAGCGTTAGCGACCACAATCACCAAGACAAGAAAACAATTACTAAGACACTTTGCCGTAATGGATTGAGATCCTGCAGTGCCCGCAAGCTCCCCTGCTCAAGAAGGCACCTGTACAGACCTTTTGGAACATTTGGTAGTGAACACACCGTTTTGTCTCGATGCACTCAGAAAACATGTAGCAAATATACACTGCTCACAAAAAGTTTGGGATATTCGGCGAAATTCGGGTGAAATTTTATGACAAGCCTAAAATGCATTCAAACCTTTACAAGTGAACTTAATGTGACTGTTATGTCCAATTGTTAAATGTTTCAGTACGATATCAGCCGATACTGATATCTGTCATGGTATCGGTAGTGTGAAGGGTTTACAATGTAACACAAATGAAGGATTTTGCATTCTGTAAACATAGTACCATGCACATACACACCCACATAATAAATGTCCACCACTTAAGAGCTTACTCATTAAGAAAAAAACACAGTGTGCATATACATTCCGTACAGTACAGATGGACCTCACTGTAAATGGACACACTCACACCATGTCCCCACTAGCCCGCACATGCTGTGCCAGGTCATAAAAAGACTCTGTTTTTGTTTTTTTTTTTTCTTTTTCGTTCCCTTGTTCCCTTGACTCTGTTCGGCCCTGTTCGGCTGTGAATAAATCTTTGTAATATGAAAGTGACAAGAAGGAGATTTATGAAAGTATAAGTGCCCGTTTCTGGTGGAATTTATAGTGCAGAGCAAGGGATATGCAGATGAGAGTGCGAAGGATGTTGCAGGTACGGGCAGATGTGTTTGCATGTGTGTGCGGTGTATATGACAAAGGGGCATGCTACACTTAATCTTTCATGTGTTATTGTGCATGCCCTAGAAGTGGCCTAGCAACAGCAGTCTAGAGGAGAGTGGGAGGCTTGTGTGATCTTTGTGTTAAATTTCTTACCTGATCCAAAACAGTTTGGGTGATGGAGAATATTTCCTGTTTTCAGGAAATTTTTTTGAAAGACTTCCTTCACTACATCCATAAACCTCCTCTTTGGTTTTCCTCTACCTGGCAGCATCCTTCTACCAATATATTCACTATCTCTCCTGTCATGGAGAGATGACATGACATGTCCCAACCATCTCAGTCTGGCCTCTCTGACTTTATCTCCAAGGCCTCTAACATGTAATGTCCCTCTGATGTACTCGTTCCTGATCCTATCCATCCTGGTCACTCCCAATGAGAACCTCAGCATCCTCATCTCGCTCCATCGTGCCTGCACACGCTTCTTCACCTCCTTTTCACAATCTCCATTGTTCTGAACTGTTGACCGCAATTACTTAAAATTATCCACCTTCTGTATCTCTTCTCCCTGTAACCTCACTCTTCCACATCGGTCCCTATCATTCATACACATATACTGCGTCTTCCTGCGTCTAATCATATGACAGAAATAATGTCTATCGAATTAAATTCACGGTCCTACCTGCTTCCCAGTGCTTCTTTCACTAGATAGCGACACCCATGGCCCAATGATGTAAGAAAATTGAAAAGTTTAAGAATAAAACACATCCTTTAAATAAAAAAATAAAGAATATCTTGAGTACATATGTTTTTTCTTTTTTTATCACTGTTTTATCTTTCATCTCAAGAATTATTTTTTACTATCACGGGTTTGACCAGTGACCATACATGAACAAATCTGCTGACTTATGAATGTATCCTCAGAAGGCTTCCAGACAGCATCTCTCTGTTTTCCAAGTGAGTTCTGAGAAGAGTGACCATGACTCTTGACCCAGGGCGATGTTTGGTTGATTTAGAGACTGCCTTGTGACTGCCTCTGACCTGGACACATGACTTCCATGACTTCATGGTTTGACAGACATGAGCCTGAGAAAAATAGACTAGGATATCACAGTGATAACAAAATAGTCCAGTTCATTTTCTGCTTTTTCTACAGACTGGAACTTACTAGTGGCTATTGACCAAACTGACAAAAAATTATTACTTCCCGAAATATGATCCAATATTACATATTAATCTACAAAAAACACACTTTTATGGGCAAGATGTAGTTTGACAAAATAATGGCTTGCACAATAGGAACCAAGCAGACCATAAGGTAAGGTTTTTTTTTCTATGGCTCATCAAAAGTTAATTTCATGTGCAAGAAGGCAGAAGATAGTTCACAGTGAACAGACTGGATGCTCGAAAAATTGCTTGAGTGGTAGTGAACCAGATGGTATGTGGCTTTCTCATGTTGATGGACAAAATCTTTCCATAAACCAGGTATTCCAGTCAGTCATCTGAGAATCAGCATAGTTAAATAAACTGTGTTGGAGAAGTTCACAAGCACACATTCCATAGACACCTCCTGGTAGGGCCTAACTACCAATACTTTCATTTGAGTCATTAAACACAAAGTCTCAATACCATTTGAAACTCGAATCACATTCTATTTAAACTAATAAACAGGGACCTGTGAAGGGATGAAAGACAAGCAGAGAGGTGAAGAAGGCAAGATTGTAAGTACAAGGGTTCTTCCGGTCTTAGTTTTGGTTATATTTATTGTGCAAGTTGGTGGCTATCATTGATTACTTGCCAAAGCCATAAAAGCCAAAAGTAGTTGGTGAAAGTAGATGATGATGTTTGGGTGCTGTATGATAGAAAAATAGATCCAACTCTGAAATCTGAATGAACCTTAAATTTCATGAATTTAATTAACCCTGCTTCAAATTACTGTTGTCCACTAGTGATCAATCCGTCTTTCAGAAATACAACAAGCCCAAGCCAGCTGACATCTTAACTAGAATGTTTTTTTTTTTAAAGTGATTTCTTTCTTTCTTTGTTTTTCCCACCCACTGGCTATCCATGGAGAGCATTTCTCTATTTCTTTGACCTTCTTCAGTGAAGAGTGATGACAAAGACGGCACATGCTGACCTTGACATTCAGCATGCTAAATGGGTTCCTCCACAGAAGCAGACAGGTTGAGACACTTTCTCCACGATAGCCGATGGACAATGTCCTCCCCCTTTTTTCCTTCCATACACTGGATATTTCTTATTGTACAATGCATTAGTCAAATTTTGCATATGTGTCTGTGTGTGGTTATATATATATTTACATATATATATATATATATATATATATATATATATATATATATATATATATATATATATATATATATATATGGAATTGACATGAGGTTTTCAGGTGTGACTGAAATAGTCCCACATCACTAAACATACAGGTATGGCACAGTGTGTTGGGTGTCAATGGAGGTGGGCAACCTGGTCTGCCAAGTCTGGTTCTTGGGACATGAAACGCCCCCTGCCTGGTGGGGAAGGTACCAAGTACCAACTAGACATTGCACCTCAAACCAAAGTTTGGCCTCTGGAACCAACCTCCATGAGAGGGACTGGATCTTGCTCTACTCTGGAGTTGCTGGAGGGGAGAGGAGAAGACTGGTATGGGCTTATTAATATCCCTGTGGCTTGGTGCCTATGTGGACATGCCCAGTGGATTGCCATTAGATGCTGGAAAGCATCCCCTTGATGGAAACTGTGTAGTTCTACTGGGAGACTTCAATGCCCATGTTGGCAACAATACTGTGACCTGGAGGGGTGTGATTAGGAGGGATGACCACACTGATCTAAACCCATGCGGTGTTATTGGACTTACATGTATGTGCTAACCATTTGTCCATAACATAAACCATAATCAAACATAAACATAAGTGCACCTGCCACCTGGAAACTCTACTGTATGTCCGTTGATATAACTTCAAAGTCGATCGATGTAAACATCGGTGGCAAAAAGGGCAGAGCAGCAGTGGTCGGATCCTCGCCCAGTCACTGTTTTTGTGCCCGTGGGCAAGAAACTTCACCCAACCACCCTCCAGTGCTGCCCACACTGTTGTATGAATGTGAATGGATGATTGGTGATGGTTGGCGAGGCCATAGGCAGCCATGTTTCTGTCAGTCTCCCCCAAGGCAGATGGAGATAACCACCACCAGTGTGTGATTGAATAATGGGTTCACTTCACAGTGAAATGCTTTGGGTCACTTGAAAAGTGGTATATAAATACTAATCCACAGACCTAGCAGACCTAAGTGTATCGTGAGGGTGTACTGGTTTGTCGAAGTCCCCCATTCACCAAATCCTTACCTCACACTTCCGGCAGAGCTGTGCCCGTATCCCAGGGAAGGCCAACAATAGGGACCAAATGTACTAAATGTGGTTTCTGGGTGGTTGATGGCAGCTGTGTTGGCAAACCCGTGGGTAAATGCTGCATCGGCGTGGATATAACAATTTAATACCATTACTAATACTATACTTATACTTCACAAACTTCATTTATGGGTTTGTTTTACTCCGCAGCCTTTGGTCTGATGACACTAAATTAATTGTAACAAATGTTCAGACCAGAGTTTTCCCCATTATTTGTAAACACACACATACAAAAAAAAAAAAAAAAAAAAAAATGTGGCCAAAAGCAATAGAAGATATAATAAGTGTTTAGTATTATTAGTTTGTTTTTTTACGTTTCATGATTCACAACAGTTCTGCCACCGATAGTGCCACTGTTCACAGATCAGGCCCCAACCATTGTAGTTGTGAATGTGAGTGTGAATGGGGAAGAGGAAACTGGAAAGGGTAAACATATACTTGATAAGACTGGTGTTGCTGGCTCCTTGTTCCACGTCCCCAATGAGGGAAGATGCCACTGGGTGAAGAAATGCTAACCTTTCTGCTTGTTTACAGACTTTGCTGACAGGACAAAGGGACCAAAGTAGCAGAACACTAGGAATGAGGATGCGACCTCTCTAAAGTTTACCTGGCAGCCCCCAAAACCCTCTCAGGAGAGTGTTATTGTAGACTTTAATAAGGGACCCAGTGGAATACTTGGTGGTGGCCTCAAAGAGGTCAAAGATGTTGAGACTGACCAGGTGAGAAACGTGTGTGTGGAATTCATCTTTGCTGCTACTTATAGGTTGTTTAGGAGGTACCCGTTTTAAGGTGTAAGATTCGGTTAATTTTTAGTACAGTGAAGAACAAAATGCAAAACAGAAAATTGCTTAACTATTTTGTCAACAGAGGGCGGCCCTAGGAGACCAGGGTTCAATTCCACCCTCGGCCATCTCTGTGTGGAGTTTGCATGTTCTCCCCGTACATGCGTGGGTTTTCTCCGGGTACTCCGGTTTCCTCCCACATTCCAAAAACATGCTAGGTTAATTGGCGACTCCAAATTGTCCATAGGTATGAATGTGAGTGTGAATGGTTGTTTGTCTATATGTGCCCTGTGATTGGCTGGCGACCAGTCCAGGGTGTACCCTACCTCTCGCCTGAAGGGATAGGCTCCAGCACGCCCCGCGACCCTCGTGAGGAAAAAGTGGTAGAAAATGAATGAATTAATGAATTTTGTATTAAAAAAAAACCAACCTTAAACTGTATTATGGAAAGCAGGAAGTGAACAAATGTAACAGTTACTGATTGTAATTGTCATGGTGAACTGTGAATTGATTATGTGATGCATTCAATTGTAATCTGATACATGTTCAAATGAAACAAAACCATTACCATTACCATTTTCTGTGCGCTTACCCTCATTAGGTTTGCAGGTATACTGGAGCCTATCCCAGCTGTCTTTCAGCAAGAGTCGGGGTACACCCTGGACTAGTCGCCAGCCAATCACAGGGCACTCTTTTAGATGTTTAAATACATTTATAAATGAATAGGAAAAACCATGTCATAATATGAGAGCTTGTGTATGGAGCTCGGTCTTGTATGTGTGTGTTTGTTTCTGTGTGCCATCGATGGCAGCATCTGCGTCTTAGTGTGATTCTCCAGCAGTGAGACTGAGGCCCATCGCCCTCACATGCAATTCAGATGAGCTCTGCAAATCCAGCATGAAATTAAATTTAAGACTTGGACCACAACACACACCCCCACCAACACTCAGCCTCTTCCCTCCGATGGCTTCCCTGATAACACATAACCACGTATGTGTGTGTGTGTGTGTGTGTGTGTGTGTGTGCATATGTTAATGCTTCCAATCTAACTCATTATGTAGCTTTTCAGTGTGTGTGTTCATATCTTGAATGGTGCGGTGCATTGTTGCTGATTTATATTTACTTTAACAGCACGGCGTGTGGCATAATTATGGATTGATGGTTTGCTTCAATGACAAGTTGAATATCACACTAATATGCTACATCCTGCATCGACTGGGTATGCGGCTGTGTCAATTGGTGGGTGGCGGGCAGTGCATGTCATCCACATTCATATTTCTATGTTATGTATATTGCCCCAGCCTGCCCTGCTGAATAATAGAACAATTCCAACAATAATAATAATACTAATGGCGACCAGCATTACAGCACAATCATAACAACATTCATAACAAGAACTACACACACACACACTGTAGTCAACACCAAGTCCGGGCCAATCATGTCTGCTCTAGCTCTCTGCATTTACATAAAACAATTACCCTGGGCGGACTCAGGGTTCAATGTCGTCTAGACAACATGTTTCACCGTGGTGTCATCAAGGCAGCAAGTACGTCTGCATGTGTTTATGGGGGGTCGGGGGACACACTGGGATGGTTGTAAATTAGCTAGGGTATGGTTGCTCGGGCAGTGGCCGCATCGCATCACCCTCCGGCGCATAAGGCTTGGAGGGATTTATTCACATAGATGCTGCACATGCACCCTTATGCAAATAAGAAAAACTGGACAGCCACACAAACGATGACATTGAGGAGTTAGAGCCAAGCGATATTCATACTGGGGTACAGGGTACATAGGATATTGCTGTCTGCTCTCCAGATGTTTATATCCATCTATCTATCTTTCTATTGCTTATTTCCTGAAATCATGGCCCCGATATTCTAATCAAGGGGTGTCCAAATGTTTTACACTCAGGGCTGCATACTAAAAAAATAAAAGTATTAAAATATTTATCACAGTTGATTGGTTCTCGACTCAACCACGAACAAGTGAATTTCGCCAAAGTAGGATGCTATATTATTAAACAGAATATTTTCATAGTTACAGCATAGAAAACCTGATTTTCTAAATACAGGTTTTAATATTATTAGAGAATCTGACTATATTCGAACTTCTTGCACAAATTCGGGCTCCTTCCACACTAGAAAAGTGACATTCATGTCCCAAGAGCTAGATTTGCCCTCCGCCAAATGCCCGCCCTTGACCGCCACCAAAAACGCAAGGCACTGGACCCTTATGTGTCCCCCCGCCGGTGGTGGATTAGATCTTGTGTGGCTTCTTTGGGCCGGGCTGAAAGTGAAGGCCCAACCACCCCACGTTCGTTTGCAAGCCCCTAACCCCGGGATCCTACGTCCGGATGAGGTGTCATCTCTCCTCTTGCTTTTCTTCATATGAGTCTTCTGGCCCATCGCCTTGGACCAGTTTGCCTCGGAAGACCCTAGCAGGGGCATATAGCCACACTCAGGCACTCAAACACCTCCACCATGATAAGGTGGCGATTCATGGAGGATAATTGTTCCAGCGAACCTGTCATTTCATTCACTACCCAAAGTTAAAAAAAGAAAAAAGGGGAGGGGAAGGGAAACAAGGAGCCTCGGAAGCAGCAGGTTTCCGACCCCTAGTCTAAGAGAAGAACAACCAGCAAGTGTGACTGACCAGACTGTGTTTGACTTTATAAGTTTGACTGTACTTAATAAGTCAGGCAAACGCTGTCAACATTACTAGATATCCCAATTTGTGTGTATGGTTTGTCAACTTTTCTTGTCTTTACCTTACACATTTTTTTAAAAAAAGCATGTTTTAATCAAAGAAACAATTAATTAATGGAGCAATGAGGACCATAAAGATACGACTGGGAATGGGGAGCTGATAATTATACCAAGCAAAAGGGGTGCCTGACTCTGAAAGACAAGCCGAGTGACAGGCACGTAGGATGACAGGCCTTTGCCCTTCACACACACACACACACACACACACACACACACACACACACACACACACACACATACACACACAATAACAGATAAAGAGAGCAAAAGAAGGGGGCAGTGGTGGGAGGCAGAGGCTGTGACATCCCAGACCTAGACTGGAGGATTAATGATGAATAAAAAAGAAAGCATACAAAGAGCGTAATACAAAAAAAAAAAAAAAAAAAAAACGCCTCCCTCACCACACCCCCACCCCAGAAGTATTGCAAGTCAGGCCTCCTATGGGTAGAGTATATGCACACACACATACACACACACACGGTACGCATGTGAATGCAAGCAGACAGGCAATGAAACTAAACTCTTGCCCCTTGGTTCTCTCTCTTTCGCTCTCTGTACTGCTGCCACTTTAATAATAATCCCACAGGATAAACACTCACTCATACATAAAGCTGACTGTACACACATGGCACATGCACAAGCAGCCATTGTGAAACAGGATATGCTTAATCAATGTCACAATTCAATCAATAGCCCCGTTAAATAGGGCTCTTCTGCTCCTCTCCTCTTCCCTTATTTCCCGTCTTCTCCCTTTCTACTGTGTATCCGTCCCTCTGCAGCCCCCCCACCCCTCTCACCGTGTGACTCTCTTCATTTCACCTTCTCACCGCCCCAAAGTCACTGTGAAGGACAACCTCTGTTGATCACTAAGTCCTCCCATCAAGAGAATAATAATATGCTGGAGGGATGAACAATGGACACCAACTATTAATATTTGGTTGGCATAAAAAGTTCAGTTGATTATTTCTGTCATGTTAACAAACTTTGAATTGTGTTTTGCTCAGGAATGTACAGAGGAACCTTGGTTAATGCCATTAATCCATTCCAGAATGTTCCACTCTACCTGAAATGCACTCGAACCAAATCAATATTTACCTCAAATAACCAATATTTAGAGTTTTACAATTTTCTTTTACATGCATGAAACAATTCTAAATGCCATAAATGATGATTGGAGGGGATAAATGAACATTTAATCATTCATTTTACTTTTTTGAAGACGTGTTGCTGGGCTGCACGTTTCCAGCGCAGGCCTCACAGCGAGGAGACCTGAGTTCAACTCCACCCTCGGTCATCTCAGTGTGGAGTTTGCATGTTCTCCCCACACATTTTCTCTGGTTACTCCGGCTTCCTCCAACATTCCAAAAACATGCTAGGTTAATTGGCAACTCCAAATTGTCCATAGGTACGTATGAATGTGAGTGTGAATGGTTGTTTGTCTACTTGTGCCCTGTGATTGGCTGGCCACCAGACAGCTGGGAAAGGCTCCAGCACCCCCCGCAACCCTCGTGAGGATAAGCGGCAGAAAATGAATGAATTAAAGATTAATGAAAAAAATAGGGGACCAAGGACTGAACCTTGGGGGACCCCTCCTCTCGCCCAAAGACAGTTGGGATAGGCTCCAGCACCCCCACGACCCTCGTGAGCATGAGCGGTAGAAAATGAAAATTAATGACTGAATGTTTGTTGTCAAGGACACAATATGGTAGTGAGATCAACACAGGCACCACCTTCCTGTTTTGCCATGAGTTATTTCTTGAATTTAGTAGTGTTTCTCACCTCAAATATCTGTTTTCGTTCTGATCATGGTTGCAAAATGAACGCCAAAATGGAGTTCAAGAAAGTTTGCAAGTCCCAGCATTTTGATAAAAAAGATGAGCACAAACTCATGGCAAACCCGAAGGTGGTGTTGTCCATGTTAATCTCGTAAAATTAACCTGAAATGATAATTTATGTCTGTCATTCATCAGGTATGCATTTGCAATTATTTTCAGTATGTAAAGGTAATGATAAAACTATTAAATGTGTTTTGCGTTAAAAGTTTTGTGACTTTTTGCCTAAATGTAATCACTAATGTCATCATAGAACATCGTTTCCTCTTTCCATGTATTATTAGGCAAATAAGATGATTAAAAAACAAAAATTATATTTGAAGAAAAGCCAGCCGGCGTCACTTACATAATGCAGCCTTTGGACTTGGTGACTGGTTACTGCTACCCTGGTGACGACCCTCCTTATTGGGGTAGTGGCAGCAATGCACCATTGACAGTCAGTAGATGGGGACTTGCAAAACCCACATCTCCAGTTTTCAGCAGGCAAAAGCACATAGTTATCGTGGACTATAATAAAAACTAAGGTGCAGTTGACACACTGACAGCCACCTACCTTTGCCAGTGAATGAATTTGGCCAATGTTTGTGTTTTGTAACTTCCTGGCTGTGTCTTCATATAATGGCACCCCCCCGGCAAAAAAAAAAAAAAAATCTTGTGAGGAGAAAGAAAGTTCCTCTTGTTTTAGCCTTTGTCAGACAGCTGCAGAGCTCAACTTGCACTCTGTCCATGCCATCAACAACACAAAAGAGCATCAGCGGCTGTATCCTCCTTAACCAGCCATGCCTCAACATGAACGAGCACAACCACTAAGAACCCTAAGCCAAACTGACACATAACAGGAAGAGGTGTCAGGTTCGCTCGAGCAATAAGGACAGAAAGACAAACATAGTGCTTCAACTGAAGAAAATGTATGCACAAATTTAATAATTTTGAATACTTTTTTGTCATTTTGTAATGGTAATGGTAATGGTTTTATTTCATTTGAACATGCATCAGATTACAATTGAGTGCATCCCATAATCAGTTCACAGTTCCACATGTCCAAAAGGAGTAGGAAGAAGCAAAGCTTATTAAATCCTACCCCTCCATCTGGTACTTTACAATCAGTGACTGTTACATTTGTTCACTTCCTGCTTTCCATAATACAGTTTAAGGTTTTTTTTTGTTTTATTATTATTTTTTTTTAATAATGTACCTCGTACCGAAGTATGAGGTGATATGACCATACAATGACATAATGGGTACCATAGTAACTGTCAATATAGTGATATGTATAGCACATCATGACTGGTTGTGGAAGTCAATAGACATGTGACCAAAATTGACCGATAATTGACCTAATGTGCTGATGACATCTTCAAAGTCCATGGTGTGAGTATCCTGCCTACTATAATGGCGTCCCCTGGAAAAGTCAGCAGTTTTAAACTTTAAAATTTGATTAAAATCTATATACGCTAAAAATATTATGGGTGAAACAATACACTTTTTTATTTCAAATGAGATATCGCAACCATCCATCCTCTTGTGCTGTCTATTTGAACGAATCAAGTCACATAGGACTCGCACATAGCCCTGCCCTGCCCCAGCATTGTCTCCCACACCTGAACATTTTATTCCCCATCTATCCATCCACCTTCTACCATTTATCCGAGGTCAGGTTCCAGGGGCAGCAGCCGAAGCAGGGAAGCCCAGACTTCCCTCTTCCCAGCCAATTTGTCCACCTTCTCCCAGCAGATCCCTAGGCGTTTCTAGGCCAGCTGAGAGACACAGTCCCTCCAACATGCCCTTCCCCGAGGCCTTCTACCGGTCTGACGTGCCCTGAACACCTCCCCAGGGACACATCCTGACCGGATGCCCAAGCCAACTCATCTGGCTCCTCTCAATGCGGAAGAGCAGCGGTTCTACTCAGTTTCTCCCTTATCAGTGCTTCTCACCTTATCTCTAAAGGAGAGCCCAGCCAACCTACGGAGAAAAGTCATTTTGGTCACTTAACCTGTACCCTTTCTGTCATTACCTAAAGCTCCTTACCAAAGGTGAGGTTGAAGCTGAGAACTTCACCACAACAGACCGATGCAGAATCCCCAATCACTGCAGATGCTACACTAATTGGCCTGTCGACCCTGTGTTCCATCTTCCCCTCAGTCTTGAACAAGACCCAGAGTTTGTTTTAGTTAATTTTAGTTGGTTAGTTAATATTAGTTATTTAATCCCTTATGACTCCGTGGTAATGAATGGCTGCAGTTCACAATTCCCGCCTGACAAAGGACTTCTGCCTGAAGAATAACCTTACTTTTTTTGGACCAGCATGTGTGTTCCCCTGATCTAAATCAAAATGAGAAAATTTGGGGATGGGTGTTTTTTTTTTAGCTACAGTCTTAAACTTTGTATCAGCTGACAAACAGCCTACTTTAATTCAATGGTTGTACATTTTTCAATATTGTCAACTTCTCCAATAGTAACCCGACCCAAAGAAAACCAAGAAGCTAAAATTTATGTTGGCCCATCCCCCACTGGACACATTTGTCCATACATCTCTGCAACACGTGGAAACATGGTGGCCATCCTTTGATGGTGGCCAACCAATAAGAAAGACATAACATTTCAGAAGAAAAGTTAGCATAAACTTCTGTCTTGGCTATATGGCATGTCAGGGGTTTCGGTAGTGTGCTTTTTATAACTTTGTATGCATATTTCTGTTCATGTGTACTTATGTATCCATGTGTGTTACTGGGCCGCCCTGAAGCAGCAGATTTGATCTTTGCAAAGGCCAACATCTGCCGTCTGTCATTTTTGCAAGATTGATGACAGTGACCAGAATGGAAGGAGGGGGAGGAGGAAGACGAGATTGGAATGGGTGAGGCCATGTCTCGGACAGCAGAGGAAGCATGAAGTGTTTTTTGGGGGGTGACAAGCTACTATAGCCTTTGATTGTAGTTTAGGTTGTAGACTCTAAACTCTAAAGTTGGCCGGGCTGAGGACCTCATTACTTAGTACTCAGAGCAGCTCCGGTATGACTGAGTAGTCAACATGCCAGAGGAATTGGCTCAGGCATCGGATACTGTTCAAACTTTTCACGGGTGAGGTATCTGGTGTCCAACAAGCGGGACCAGAAGGAGACTTCGGGGGAAAACCAATGACACACTGTAGAGACTATGGGTTCTAATTTTGTAGACCAGGTGCAGCATCAATGAGGTGTGGCCAGCGCACTTTCCACACCTGCGGTCAGGTTGATTTCCTATTATACGTGATGTCTTTGATGAGACATCAGATGTGATGAGACAATGAATACAAAAATAAACATGCTGGTTCAGACGCTGTTATTGTTTATTTGCCCTAAAAGAAGTTGGATGGATTATTGAAGTTTTATGAATCCCTCACTAATGTATGCGTATCGATGTTGGATGTTGCAGATCTGCCCTTAAGAGAAATGCAAGAAAATTGATCAAACTAGTTGCACCACAGGACTCCACAGTAGTATGCCGCAGCGTTATGCCACAAATGCCACAAACACGATCAAAAGTATTTTTACGAAAGGTAATCCAGTGAGATCTTGTTTGGATTGTAAAGGGAACAGGAATGAGGAATCTTCACTGTTCTCTCTTGCCACATCCAATATGGTGGAGACATCGATGTATGATTCAGTGCTCAGAAACTCGAACATGCACAAATCTGGCTAACTGACTCACTAAACTTGTGGGCCCAGGAGGACCCACTAAACCCTTGTGTTTACGTTTCACTTGTCAGCATCCTCATCCCGATGCTGGTGAGAGAGTCTAGTGAGTCTAGGTTCACGAGTGGCCAGGTTCTTTGAGTGCTTGGCTTGTTAGTTAGTCGCTCAGACAGAAACACACGTCCTTTCCTTTTTCTGTGTGTTTTTAGAGAGAACCTTTAAAAAACAAGTCCTTTAAAAAACATCCCAAAAACTACAAAACTGTCTGATGTACTCCTTCCCGATCCTATCCATCCTGGTCACTCCCAATGAGAACCTCAGCATCCTCATCTCTGCTACCTCCAGTTCTGCTTCCTGTCTTTTCCTCAGTGGCACCGTCTCTAGACCAAACAACATGACTGGCCTCGCCACAGTTTTTGGGATCCAGGATCTTTGTGAACCTAAATATACAGAGGATGAGCAACAGGTTTTATAAGGTGAGTGGGCAAGAAGCAGGTGAGACGTCGCCATGACATGTGGAACTTGCCAAGCCTTGTCGAGAGAAATCAGTGTTTCTGCTCCACAGAGGGGCACACAGTGTTACCATCAATGGAAAGGCTTCATGTATCTGGCGAGGAGGACACTACTGCAAGAGACTGCATCATAACTGTTAGCGCTAACAAACCCTGAAGTGGTAGCTATACAAAACTGACTGGAAAAGGTAGAAAAAAACAGTCATCAGATTGCAACATTTTGATTTTCAACTGTTTTGTGCAGTTCTAAGAAAGTGTAAGGTTTGAATTATTTTACAGTTCTTCAAGCATTATTAAGATCTTAATGAAAATGTATCAAGCAGGGGGGAATATCATATAAAAATTGACAATTATCCTCGATCGAGTCTCTTTTCATTAAGCTCAATGTCTCCGCAGGGACAATTCTTGACGACCATACACACAGCTGGCTGAAATAAAAGATGGAGAAGACCTAATTATCTCTGAGATGGAGCTATCCAAACAGGCCGAGAGAAAGAGAAGTTACATCTCTTTAATGCTCAGTTAGCACAGGTCATGCTCCATGAATTATTCAAGCTGGTCTGCAGTTTGCAGAGTGAGTTTTAAGTGGACAATGACCCGGTGCACACTCATTTAGCCTGCGCCTCCGCTAACAAGGCTAAGGATCCACAGACTCTTCAGTATCCTCCACTAACAAGCTGATGGAATTTCAATCAAGAGGATGCACTGAATGGCTTAGCATGGCTGATCCTCTGTCTGGCCTTCTACACACATATCAATATTCAATTAGATCTGTGTGTTTTTCACCCAGCCTTGTTAAGTAAGAAGTTGTGTTCGGGGAACATTTGCAAAGGCAAAAAGGCTGATTCCTAACAGGGTCGATAACTTTAATAGTTGCCTGTAACCTTCCCTGTAATCACAACCTTGCCTCAGATAAAAAAAAAAGACACTTGGGAAAATGTAACAGCACATAATATAATGATGAGTTCAATTGCCTTGCCTTGAGAACTGACACGGTAAATCTGCTAGTGGCAAGAATTATTAAAAATAATACTTCATATTAGAACTCACTGGAAATTAGTCACTCAGTCACAACGCCACCGTGTTGCGGAACATCTCTTCTTTCTTGAATTACCTGTCCTGCACGATGTGCAAATTAAAAAGCTAACCCAACTATAGAAGAACTGTCCTCATAGGGGGACATAACAGCATCACTCTAGGTGCATCACTACAGAAATGACTATTTGGCCAAGTAATCAAGTGAGTAACTACAAGTAGCCCATAAGAAATAATCCAGTATAACCAGCTATTGAATAAAAAACAATAACTTTTTAAATGGGTCAAAGGTCATGCAAAAGCAGCGATGGGAATAACGGTGTTTAAATAAATGGCGTTACTAACACCGTTACTTTTTTCAGCAACGGGTAATCTAACTAATTACTTTCACTGTCAGCATAACGCTGTTGACACAGCGACACCCCGTTACTGCACGTTACTGCCGACCTAAAAATATATCACCGACTTCACCATCCTGGCTAATCAAAATATGGTCTCCTTATGTGCTTACCAACATGGACAAAGATGTATTATCAAAAAACACAAGAGATCTGACATAAGAAATGGACACTAGAAAAGGAGAATACATATTAATAGTAGAGGAGGGAATCAAAACAATCACTGGTACCACACGACAGGAAGTGGTAATGGTTGTATTTCATTTGAACATGCATCAGATTACAATTGAATGCATCCCATAATCAGTTCACAGTTCCACATGTCCAAAAGGAGTAGGAAGAAGCAAAGCTTATTAAATCCTACCCCTCCATCAACCTACTTTTACAATCAGTAACTGTTACATTTGTTCACTTCCTGCTTTCCTAATATAGTTTAAGTTTTTTTTTGTTTTTTTTGTCACGTACCGAAATACGAGGTGATATGAGCATCCAATGACATAATGGGTACCATAGTAAGTGTCAATATAGTGATATATATAGCACATCATGACTGGTTCAAGACTCTTCATCCTTGTATTTAGCAAACATCAACTGCTTGTATTGTTTCTTGAATTGGCTCATCGTTGTGCATTGTTTGACTTCCTTACTCAATCCATTCCATAGTTTGATTCCATATACTGAAATGCTATGGCTTTTTAACGTAGTCCTAGCATATTCATTCATTCATTTTCTACCGCTTTATCCTCACGAGGGTCGCGGGGTCCTAGCATATAAGTGTTTTAAATGTAGTTCTTCCCTGGGATCATATTTCTCCTCTCTTGTAGAGAAGTATTGGATGACATTTTTAGCTAATTGGTTATTTTTAGCCTTATGCATTATTTTAGCTGTTTGAAGATGAACTATATCAGCAAGTTGAAGTATTTGTGATTTTAGAAATAAGGAGTTAGTATGTTAGTATGTTCTCGGTAGGCAGCATTATGAATTACCCTTACTGACCTTTTTTGCAGTACATTTAGTGAGTGAAGATTGCTTTTATAGTTATTACCCCAGTGGACTAGGCAATGAAAAGTGTGGAAACACCACCAGCAAATCAAAATAAAGTACACATCAGAAATAAAATCAAGTCATTGATCAGTATTTGGCCTATTTGGTTCTATGTTTAGTCGTACTATCAGTACTCCATGACAAACGGTTGGAAGCCGTCAGATGTGTTGCAGCTTATAGTTTGACTTATTGTTATTATAACAAGCTTTAGTGAAAAATGTGTGTGAATGTCTGAAATATTTGTACCTCCAATCTGCTTCCCAAAACATAAACAAATGAATGTGCGAATGCATTTGAACGCAGTCAGACAATAGTCAATCAAGTTGCATAGTTTCAATAATAAGTTGACACGTGGTGCATTTCAAGTCTGCAGGAACGCACAGCACAGCGTTGTAGCCACATTTCCATGTGCTCCAGCAATGTGACACAATCCTGGATGTATCCCCGGGGCACGATGCATCGTCTGGCATCAACACAGAAGCTTGTTTTGAAAAGATCTTCGAAAAAAACAAAACAAAAAAAACTAAACTTTTTCACCACTTCTTTCATTTGTAGACTTTCTAATGAATATATTTTGCGTTTATCCCTCAAAGAAAATTAAATTTGGAGTGTGTATTTTGGTTGCAAGGGCGCCTCGACAGCGGTCAGGAAAAAAAAAAACACTAGCATATGTCCAATAACTACTTATCTGCAGCGGAATTCATGCAATGACCCGCCAGTCACAAAGCATCCAAAGTATTACAAATATTTTGTAGGCTTCATTTTCAAAATGTGTCAAATTTGAGGCATTTCAAGGCGGGTACATACACCTTGTTGTTCAATTGAACATCGAAATAAATGGGCGAGGAGCAATGAGAGAGAGCAAGCTTTTTTTTTTTTTTTTTTTTTTTTTTTAGTCCAATTGGCTGAGAGAAACAAAAGCCCACTCAACCTTGTTGATAGAAATTGCACTTGAGAGCAGCGCTGGCGAGCGCTACAGTAAATACTGCTTCATTTGAATTCCTAATGAATACGAGTTGAGTCTAAGAAAAGGAAAGGTATTGAAAGAATGTGGTGCGCATTCTTTACAGGGTTAGAAAAACAAATGGATGAAAAAAGGAGGTTGACAAGGAGAATAATTAATTAGTCTGCTATCGTGAAGTGTGCATTCAAATTGAAGGGCACTCTGACAAGGCGTGCACACGCAAATGCCCATGAAGGACAAGGCATGGAACAAAAGTTAAGCAGAAATCAAAGTCCAAGGGCTGTAGGGTTTTTAAAAAAAATGCACTCATGTGAATGCAAATATGTCCCAATATTTTAAAATGTGCCTTAGCTTTTTATTAGCGCGATAAGCCTTCCATACAAGACTAAAATATGCAAAAGGTGCACACGTGTAAATATCTGTGTCATTTGAGGCTTATCACTTATTTCGTAGTCACGTATTGTGTTATTCAGCAGGAAGACACCGTATTAACACCCTTCTTTAGCACATTTACAGTATATCATTTGACATCAGAGGGGGAATCTATTTGGTTTTAAACGTCAGCACCTTATTGTTTTTCTCACATTGGGTTTGTATTTTGTCCCATTTTCGGGTGTACAGTCGCGTCTTTGTGTGTCGATGCCTTGACATGACATCTTTTTACATTTGAACACCTGAGACAAAGGCGAAACACGACATGCTTTCTCCCGCCTGTCTCCCAGGAGGACGCAGGAGAAAAAGAGGGACGGATAAGCGAGAAACGTTATGCAAATGGCTTTTATAACTCGAGTCGGGCATGTTGTCGTGACACTGTCTATATTTAAAACAGGTCACCTTAACCCCTCCACGCTGTCTCAATGACAGACACCGAATGAGGCTGCCTTGACATCTGGATGTTCCGCCGCTGCAGTACGGCACACACACATGGAGACCAACACATATACATAATCAAAGGCCCTGCTGGTTTGTATTTGCATATTAATATTCAAAGAACTTACTGTACCTGCTTTTTGCACAAAGTGTGACAATGCCTGATATATGTACATATGTAAAACCGGCCCGCTCCTTCTAGGCGGGCCAAGACCCAATCATTCCAGTGCACTGAGCAGAGAGACAAGCAGTCAGCTCCTCAACTGCGCGAGAGAGGTGACAGTAGAAAATGACTGACCCCAGCACATTTATTCGTACCACCACCCAGCCCCCCCCCCCTTTTTTTTTTTCGTCAGCTGGCCTCCTCACTATTCCATATTCAACATATCCCGTTATTATGTGCCATGGAGTGGCTGTGAAGAATAGCTTCCATCTATTTACAACCATCCTCCAAGCCCTAAGGCTGTCTATTTTTAATGAGACGAGATGGCACTGACCATCACTCGCTCTCTGTCTTTGTCCTTCCTTTCATCTATCACCCCGAAACCCCTATTTCAATAATTTCCACACTTAATTTCCACAAAGATCCCAATGAAGTCGACACTTCTCACTATGGTCAGACTCGGCCCCTGTATAGCTCACAAGCGTTACCAAAACACATTGCCGTTTCTTTTCCTTTTCTTGTCCCCTCATTCTCTCCCTCTCTGTGTCTGCTGTCCATAAAATATGCCTCAGCGTTATCTCTCCCCCCACGCAGGAGAATAATGAAAGGCAGTGGCATGACAGATTGGACATAGATGAGACTGCCGCTGTGACTATATGCACGACTCGCCTCAGCCCCAGCTTTGCATCTGAAATGGGAAAAGGGTGGAGGTTGTGTGGGTGGCGGGAGATGGGGGGGTAGGGGTGTTGGGTGCTAGGGGTGACAGAAAACATGAGGGGCAGTGGGTGCGGTGGTTTAGCAGAAGGAGGGTGGGGAGCCGGGATGCGGGTTCAGTATGGCTGATGAGTTTGACATAAAAGGGGAGGCATATCCTTTGTGTGCATGTGTGGACGACTTCTTCATCGTCAGGCAGCGTAATAAAAAAAGTGACCCTCTGACTGAATCGAAAATGACTTTACATGCAGCGCTTTTATCTCTGATACGGTGGCGACAATGTGATGACGGGACACATCAAATCACTGTGGATGACCACTAAATTGACTGAGATTAGGCAGATTACAGCTGGCGATCTTGGGTGAGAGAGCTGGAAAGGCTGCCAAGATGTCTGCTGCAGCGTAGCGGCACGGTGCCAGCAGGCAACATGTGGGCACCTGTTACTGCTGCAGCCGGACACCGTGCTTAGCTAAGGTGCCAGCAAGTGCTACTACAGCGGGGGGTTAACACGGGCCAAGGGGGGGGGGGGGGGGGGGGGGGGGTTGGTTAAAAGCAGGGGGTAGTGATCTGTAGCTGCGTGTTACATGCTTGCACTGCTGCTGCATGCTGCACTCCTGCTGTAAATAATGTAAGCCTGGACTGAGGTCATGGTAAATCGGTGATGGAATATTCTAGTGTAATGATTGGCAAGGCTAAAGAATGTACACATTTTTCAGGTGATCAATTTGCACTTATTTGCAACAAATAAAAAAAATGTAGAAAATGAATGAATGAATGAATATATATATCCTTAATTAATTGAATTAACTTAATTAACTTAATAAAAAAAAATCATAATTAATTACAATTATTATTATCAATTTATTTATTCATTTTAAGCCCTTAAGTATATAATGGGGGCAGCACGGCGATCGTGTGGTTAGCGCGCAGACCTAACAGCTAGGAGACCAGGGTTCAATTCCACCCTCGGCCATCTCTGTGTGGAGTTTGCATGTTCTCCCCGTGCATGCGTGGGTTTTCTCCGGGTACTCCGGTTTCCTCCCACATTCCAAAAACATGCTAGGTTAATTAGCGACTCCAAATTGTCCATAGGTATGAATGTGAGTGTGAATGGTTGTTTGTCTATATGTGCCCTGTGATTGGCTGGCGACCAGTCCAGGGTGTACTACACCTCTCGCCCAAAGACAGCTGGGATAGGCTCCAGCACCCCCGCAACCCTCGTGAGGAAAAGCGGTAGAAAATTAATGAATGAATGCAACAAAAATTTTTTTTATTAAATGTATCGTTAATTAATTTAATTAAAAAATAATTTCATAATTAATTTAAATTATTATTATCAAATTATTTATTCATTTTAAACCATTAACTGTATAATAGCTCCATTTACG
The DNA here is from genome assembly GCF_030265055.1 of Doryrhamphus excisus. Classification (NCBI taxonomy): domain Eukaryota; kingdom Metazoa; phylum Chordata; class Actinopteri; order Syngnathiformes; family Syngnathidae; genus Doryrhamphus; species Doryrhamphus excisus. Next base: position 3,241,206 of record NC_080467.1, read on the forward strand.
ATCGGTCATCCTTTCAACAGACCTCAAATGACTGAAATATCGAAAGTAATGATATTTTCATTTAATTGCTTTTTGGGCATAAAGAGCTGGTATGGAAAAGTGGTTAGCGCGCAGGCCACACAGCGAGTTCGATTCCACCCTCGGCCATCTTTGTGTGGAGTTTGCATGTTCTCCCTGTGCATGCGTGGGTTTTCTGTGGGGACTCCGGCTTCCTCTCACATTCCAAAAACATGCTAGGTTAATTGCCTCTCGCCCAAAGACAGCTGGGATAGGCTCCAGCACCCCCGGTCACGGACCGGCCCAAAATTACAAGGGAGGTGCTGAATAAAGTTGGGACCACAGTGGCCAACACAACCATTAAAATACTTAGAAACACTTTGCTGTAATGGATTGCAATGCCAGCAAGGTCGCACTGCTCAAGAAGGCAGACATGGCCAAAAATATTGGCATGCCAAAAATGTGAATGTTTTTGGCCATGGCTGTGTAAATTAAGCTAGTTTGTTTGGATTCCATATCGACATGACCAAAAACATTGGCATCTTTGGCATGCTGATATTTTTGGCCATGACTGTATGTACAGGTCCTACTGAAGTTTCATAATGAACACTTGAAATGTCTCAGACGAGGCTTGGGAGAATGTAATGTGGTCAGATAAAATAAATTAATAAATAAAATAAATTTGCTAAATACAAGGATGAAGAGTCTTGAACCAGTCATGATGTGCTATATATATCACTATATTGACACTTACTATGGTACCCATTATGTCATTGGATGCTCATATCACCTCGTAGTTCGGTACGTGACAAAAAATAAAAACATTTTAAAAAGTTTAAAAAAACTAAAAAAAAAAGAACAATAATGTATCAAATTAAAAGAAAATTAAATTTTATTAAATTAATTAATTAAATTAAATTTAAAGTAAATTATTAAATTAAATTTAAATGTAATTATATTAGGAAAGCAGGAAGTGAACAAATGTAACAGTTACTGATTGTAAAAGTACCAGATGGAGGGGCAGGATTTAATAACCTTTGCTTCTTCCTACTCCTTTTGGACATGTGGAACTGTGAACTGATTATGGGATGCACTCAATTGTAATCTGATGCATGTTCAAATGAAATAAAACCATTACCATTACCATATATGAGATACATGAATAACCGACTACATACATTTCAGGTAAGTCAATTTATTTGAACTTTATAAAACCGATGCGTGATGAAAAGGAGCAGAGGGGTAAAAGTTGGGAAAACTCCAGGAAGGGAATATAGTAGTAAATTCCAACAAAAAAGAAGTGCTAAATGTGACTATTGGCACCAAGGCAGGAGTCGCGTTGAGGCGAAGGTACAAATGAATATGACACGACCCAGAGTGAAGCAGGTAAACAGGCCCAACCTGCTTTGCCTGGGGTGACCATCTGGTCTTGTCTCATGGCGAACCAGCCTGCAGGATGAACAAATGCACAGACACACACATGCTTGCACTGGTGGGCTAGCGCTGTCCCTCTCTTAGCCTGCCTGTTTTTGTTTTTACCTCTCAAAAGCTGACATATTTTGGCTGCTAGCAACAGGAGACATCAGGTCGGGGAACAGGCAAAAAAAAAAAAAGTATATACACGCGGGATGCACATACACAACCATGTTTTTGTACAACAAGAAAAACATATGGCAATCCGGCACAGTGTTGTAGTCCTTAAGTGATGCTTTCTTGACCCAAGGCAAAAGGAAAGCAAATTATTGATGCACCGTAACCGACACCTGCTGGTGCAACACAATTCTGACTTTTTCTGTTACACACAGAAACTCACTTTATCAACCTACGTTTTTTTTTTTTTTTTTTTTTTTTGCGAAAAGCCTTCAAACTGGCACATTTATATTTGAAATAACACCACAAGCCTTCATCAAAAACACTTCTAATTAATTTTTAAATGCAACACATTTTGGCACATTCATTAAGTAAAAACAAAAGAAGGTGCTTTGAATGAGAGCAAAAGAAAGGCTTCCCTCTATGTCTGTGGCCTCTGCCTGTGTTGTGACGTTCCGCACTAGATAAGATGTTCAGAAAAATGAAGGGAGCAAAGATCCAGGTTTGGCAGGGGGGAGATGAAAGAAAAGCTAATGAATATGAGCTATCTCCTTTTTTTTTTTATTGACAATTATTTCTTTTGGTTAATTAAAGCCAATTACGACTGTAATTGGCTGAGTCTTACATGTCCAGTTCAGTGGCGTCATTATGGAGCCATTAATGAAGATCCACCGAGATGGAGGGCTAAGTAAAATCCACCAATCATGTAGATTGTTTGACCAGATGAGCTTCATTATCATGTCTGATGGTATGTCCTTGAATTTTTTTCTTAATTAAATCTGTAAGTCAAATATCCACATTCCTTATAATTGCTGGTTTTCTGCCTGTGAATATTATTATTCATCCAGGTCATTGTATCGTATTGTCAGGTCTGACAGACTAGAGCTGTCCTATCTGGTCGGACTAGCGTTTGTCCCACCATTTTTGTCTTATACTCCAAAATGAACCTCAGAAATTATTATGCATCATCGTCAGTCCAGACAAGTGGAAGACAACTTTTATTCTTCTTCTGTTGTTTTGGTGTCACATGGTTCTGTGGTGTGCCTTATGCATTACATCACTTTCACCAAGTGATATGTTATGTCCAGACCCAAAGAAGCTGCTCGGTCTCTCATGTTGAGGCACACGTTAATGTTGAAGTAGCCTGGTATTCTCATTGTAGACATCATTGCACTCTTCACTACCCTGCACTACATAAACAACATAGCTGAGTTTGCTTCTAGATAATTAGTCCTTGGGGTGTATCAGTTCTTGTCTGATTGGTTTGTAGTGCTTTGGAAAAAAATCCTTCTGAGTTTTTTCTGATAAACCAGCCACGAAAGGGACCACGACGTTCCACATTCTAGTTTTGTTCTCTCAGTTGTGTGTAGTGGCCCTTCGTTTTTTTTTTTTTTAGTGGCAGGAATCTTGTCTTATTGACATTCCTGACTTTGTGTTCGAACAGTAGATACTGGTCTGTGTGGCAGGGGTTTCTGTAAACTTCAGTACTGATGTTTCCATCCAACTTGGCATGTGCCTGTATGGGATTCGGGCGGTATGATTTAAAAAAAAAAAAAGCTCTAAAATGTTAATTTGAAATGCATTTATTGACAATTGAAAAAAGGCAAGTCAAAAGAATCATTTTTAAACTATATAATATAACACAATGAAAGGGAAACCTAGTGAGGATAATAAATGGATGGATGGATAAAATTCAGTTGGCTAATCCTGCAACTCAAGTCACAATGCAATAAATATCTTAGTAAAAAAAAAAAAAAAAAAAAAAAAAACAACATTATTTGACTGTGACAGGTCACACTTTTCCACAAACTTCCGTTTTTCCGTCACATGATTTTTTTAGCAACAGAGACAACGTTAAGTGATTGTTACTTGTTGTTCAGTGAAGATTAAACGCTTTAAACCACTTATCTTCAGCTCCTGTATCATTTTGAATACCATCAAAATGTTTGGTGAATCCCGACTGACAACGGCGACAAGCATGCGGCCATACCAGCGACGCTCAATGCTAACGAGGCAGCTAATTCCGGTGCTATTTCTGCCCAACTGTTGCCAACACAGTGATTTCAACAGCCCAGTTTCGACTGTGAGGAATAACACAAGACGTGACAAAGTATTTCCACATTGGTGACCGTGCTGGATCGCCACTTTCTCTCAAAGGAAAATATTCCATTCCGAATAACAGAGTTAATACAAAATGTTCAGTGAAAGATTCTTCAACAAGTAGGCTGCTTTTCTTACAATACTTTCTACAATAAAATCCACTGACTTTTCCTTGTGTTTGTAGGAGTCTTTCACATGCATCATTCTCACTCTTCTCAATGAACAGCGGGTGCTGCTGTTTCTCCTCCCCCCTAATGTCAAAGCACTCACAGGTCCTCGAATGCAGGCTTGAGCAGGCGCTGTAGTCCCTTCCAGCTGCAGTCAGAGCAGGAAATGTTTATCAAAGTACAAGGAAGAAGAGTCCAGAACATTGTACTGTCAACCAATCTTGCACTTAGTACTACCTCTTTATTTCTTTCTGAGTCCATTGTCCGGACTCACTCATCATCCACTTACTGTATGTTTCCCTCAGATATTACCGTATTTTCTGGACTATAAGTCGCTCCGGAGTATAAGTCGAACAAGGCCAAAAATGCATAATTATGTGGAAAAAAGCATACATAGTCACACTGGAGTATTAAAAAATGGAAATTTATTTTCCAAACTACTTGACCAAAAAAGACATTACGCCATCTTGGAAGGCAAGTTCTAACAATAAAAGAATAGAGAACAGGCTGAATAGATGTAAGATAAGCTAACACAATGGTTATTCAGCTACACAAAAAATAAACATGAACAGAAAAGGTGTCCAGTGTTTATGTAACATAAACAGTTTTTTCATTTATTAGTCGCTCTGGAGTATAAGTCACAGGAACAGCCAACCAATGAAGTAACACCTAAAGTAACCTGAAGTAACCTAAAGTAAAAGTGATGCTGCAGGGGTGTCAGCTGTGTCCCCTTCCGGAGCGGCCCTCATCTTAAAACAAAGTGGTGACATGACTGAGGACAAGAGGATATTGTTTGTTGAAGGTGATGGAATATTAGAGATATTAGAGGCAGGTCATTAGAGACGATATTCACTTGATATTTGTTCTCAATTACAATGATAAAACTTCAAGGACACATTTTCATACACAGTCAGACCACAGTGAAGTATTTAACACAGGGACAGAGAAGCATAATCATTCCAATAATATGTTTCCGTGTAAAAAAAATGTCCCTCAATTCTATGGAAGACAGGAGGATCAAAGACCGAGCAAAAGACTTGACTGGCACAAAGCGCGGTTTTGTGAATTGCCACGGCACTAGCACAGAAAAACATGAAAGTCAATGATATCTTCTTCTTGTTTTGCTTTTTTTTTTACCTGAAGATCAACTTCACAGGGGTGCCAAAGGGTTTGGAGGCATAATCAATAACACTATCAAAGGGCAGAATCTCTACCTTAATGAAAGGAAAGAAAATACTGCAGGCTACAGGCACCGACCACAAGAGATCTTTGTGTATCAACACGCCTCTGACTAAATATGAAATCAATTCATTACAGCCTTTATTTCTTTCTCAGGCACAGTCCATTCTGAGGCAGCGCATTTACCTGCTATCACCTTTTTACGTCTTTTTCCACCGCTTTCTCTCAAGCAGTGGACACTTCCGAGTGACAGAAGCAGCATAAATAGATGAAATTGCAAAAGCGATTATAATTTATCATTTCTTTATTAAAAAGTAATGCGAGGGAATTAACTTTGAATTAAATTCTATTTGCATAACATTACTGGAATCATCTGTGTAAATGGCTTAAAATCCCAAATGGGACATGTTCCCTCCAACAGCATAATTGTAGAAAAGTACTACCCCCACCATTATGTTGGAAATGATAATATAGCAGGAATTAATCTGACATTATTGGAACAATGTAAGAGGTGATACTCTAATCAAGCTCCCTAAGGAAGTTGGTGTGCTTTTCAAGAAAATAGTGTTGCAAAGTTAGCTCAGAAAATGGGCTGAACAGGTACTATATGGCATGTGAATCCCCCAAATATATATTATAGACTGTATGTTTATATTGTATTAAATCTGAACCTATGCAGTTTTGTATTGTACTGGTTTATTTCTTCAGTAACACATTTTCAAGCATTTCTAGCACATTTAAAGCATGTTGGAAAAGTTCAATATTTTTACTTTCTGTGTGCAACTGCATGTGCAGAATTGTTTAAGGGCCTCGTGCATTTTTAGAAACTAAAAAAAAATAATATGAGGACATTCAGTCCGAATAAAATACATTGTGCTCATGCTTGTCTCGTATTCACATACACAGTTGACCCTTGTTCATAGCTGTTCCACATCCAACCACAATAAATGAATTTCCACGATATAGGATTCAGTGTTTATAAATGGAATATTTTCATAGTTACAGCATAGAAAACCTGTTTGTCTTTCTAAATCTGAAGCCAAAAACTTACACACGGAATGGGAGAATGTTTTTGCACATGTTATGCCATGACTGACTTCACGTAGTAAAATTATGTGTCATTGCTGCCGCCTAGTGACTACAATACTACATGTTACTTGTATTTCAATACATTTAAACTAATAATAGACCATAGTGTACCATGAAACATATACTAATTAATTAATCAATAAACTAATCAACCGCAATATTGCAAAGGAACAACTGTAGACAGATTCTATATAGCAGATGCTGCATCCCTGTAGGAAGTGAAACTTAAGTTTGTGTGCATGGAAAGTGAAGGTTAAGTTTGCGGGGGAGAGACTACCTCAAAGTGGTTCTAAATATGTTCTGTTTACTATCTTCTCCCAGCAGTAATTTTCCATAAGTGTTGTGCAACTCTTGTTGTGCTATGTGAGTGCATGTGACAATAAGATCGGCAGCTGGAGGGAAGCTACCGCATTCCGACCTTAAAAAAAATTTAAAAAGAGAAAACAATAAGTATACCAAACTCATATTTGAATCTTTGTTAGCCGTGAATGACAAATATATTGCAAATATGAATACAAATACAAATAAACTTCACATGACGTGATTAACCCTCAGCAGATCAAGTGGCACTTGAGTTTTAAAATATGAGGCTCACCTATAGATTTAACGCGTATGAGGACATTCATCACAACATCCTGGTTCAGCTCCAGCGAGTTTATATGGCACAGTTTCATGAAACACTTTGGAGTGATCGAGACCAAGGAGGGAATGAGGCACACATACTGTAGATGGGCAATTTGATTGGCACATGACTCATGGGACGTACCAAATAAGGGAAGGCCCAGGGGACAAAAAGAGATCTGATTAGCTGGGTATGGTGAAAATGGAGTGTACCACAACTAATCTAGACAAAGCAAAGAAAGATTGAAAAAGGAGCCCCTACCTCGTACTCTGCATTGTAGCTTTTTATTGAAATTCAATACATGTCAGCAAATATATGTCAGTCTCTCTTTGTTTTTACACACACACACTCAGCATTGTCATAGAAACATAGCGCATATACTGTACATGTACACACAGATCAACATGCTTTTACACACACACACACACACACACACGTTTAGGGCTTATTTTTCTCCGAATGGAGAATGTTTTCAGTTCAATCATCGCTCTTTGAAACTGAGCCATTTTGCACACGCTCAAGGGCATGCATTGTTATGTGCGTATGTGAAGATGTGAAGAAAAACCCAGGAAACACACACACAGTAGAGCCCTGCTCGTATACATCCACTGATTTCGGTTGGACTGGATGCTTAGGTTGTTCAGGCTGCGGAGCCGTAGTCTCCATCCAGCACAGTGTCAGAGCCCGGTCCAAGTTTGATGACTATTGATATGGCTGGCACAGACGCAGGCAGCCTGAGGCCACAGCAGGCATCAGCTTCCGTTAAGTGCAACCAAAGTTGGCCACAGTACAATTCAAGTATGAGGAATGACAGGGTTCCCCGGTGTGTGCAGACTGCTTTTAACACGTGACTGATGGAACACATATTATGCACTTATCATTGCATATTTGTTTCTGTTCTGTTCTGTTTTTATTTGCTGGAATGGAAATGTGTCACGTGATAACTATTGTGTCTTTTCTTTACAAAGAATAAATAACAATATCTTTATACTTATGCTTTGTTAAGTTAAGTATAAAGTGATATTTACCCTTGTACATATTTTGCCAATTTTGTCAGTACATGTCGTAAATTTATGGGAGACTAGGCTGTGTTCAAAACCGCATACTAACCACTACATACTTCCATGTACTATGCACACTCCATACTGCATACCCAATCCATCAGACAGTATGCAAAGCATTTACACAACAGCGTACTACATGATAACCCACAATGCATTGCGCTCCTACCGGAGCCGAAATCGAATTTAGCTCTAAACTCTTTAAATGCATCACTTTATTGAGATTTTTTTTGGCCATTTTGATCTCGAGTGTGCCATTTATTTGTCCAAATACCAACCATTTAAAATTTCGTTTGGATGAATTCGGCCAAATTTTAAGCTAGCCGAAATGAGCAATGCACTTCCGGTTATTTTCACAAAAATAAAACACCCCCTTAGTTTTCTCATACAAAAAAACACAGTGATAAATCAATGCTTTTACTTTGAAAACAAGAAGCGAATACAACAATTCACAATATATCCTGCTTGAAACCGCCGTTTGGTCTCGCATACTGCCAGTGTAGACACACTGCATACTCAAAGAGTTATAATGAGTAGTAGGTAAGTATGCGGTTTTGAACAACAGCCCTAGTTTACACTCTGAGTTCTGTTCACGCATAAATTACACACTTGCCACACAATATGTGACCGAAAATGATGTGCGTTGGTACAAAATGACACCTTATTTGCACCTTCACGACAACAGTCTGCACAACGGACATTTTTCCTGCATGGGTGAAGCACGTCGCTTGCCAACTAGTAGCTAACCGGTGTGGCGAGGCGAAGTGTCACTACACCAGTCAAGTAGTTCTTGGGTATAAAAACGTTAATAGCAATAACAATGCCACTGTAGCTTGCTCATTTGAGCTCTTTTTCTATCTTTAGAATGATCAGAAAATATAAAAATGTGTATTCATGTATCACATAAGGAGTGCAGTTTTTCTATAAGAGTATTTCATAAGCATAACACTTCAAAACATGACATTGGTTCCTACTTCACTTGTCCACTAATTCCTGAAACTGCACTCTAAGCATCTAACTTGTATAATGTGACTTGACATAGTTGACTATCTCTTTGGAATGCTAGCCTGATGACATGAGATTAACTCGGTACCTTATTAAGATCCCAGACAGGTTGGAGGTCAGTTCAGTTTTTTAAAAATTTTTTTTGGGAGTTGGGGAAAAGTAGTACGCAGAAAGTTGTTCTCCATTTTTTTTCCAGTGAAGCAGCTCACATCAATGTCCCACCACTTCTGGCTCCAACATCCTCCCACACGTTCCTCTGAACAGACGTCGAAAACTGCCATAGCCAAAAGTCCCTGCCCTCTTCCTTTTTAATTTCTTGCATGAAATAATTTGGTTATGAAAATGTTGACTCTCGTTGAACAAAATCTTTGGAATTGTCACAAATGCTCTGAGGAGACTAGAAATGGAGGCAGTGTTTACCACAGTAAAAAACAAATTCAATCAATTTTTTTGGTAGTGACTACATCCAAAGATCAGATTTGAACAAATAAATTAAAATCTGAATTGGGCACCATACCCTGCAGTGTGAATGCATCATATCCTGATAGAATCATTGTGTATGAAAGCAGTTCAAGTAACAATTCTGGAATACATTATGTATATTCCCATAACACTTTCTTAATTCCATAACAGTATATTCAAGGAGAAGTACCAAGTGTCTCTGTGGATTTGTTTGGGGTTTTTTTTCCCTCTCAAACATTGCAAAATGAGTAGTCAATTTAGTATTGGAGGTATGTTCAAGTATTGAAATAAACATAATAATACAACACTATATTATGCAGTCGATCCATCTATGGAAATGTAAAGGGAAGAAACTACAAAAAGCCTCACAGTGAAAGGACACACACACACACACACGCGCGCGAATACACACTCTACATACATAAACATGTACACTTGGTACTCATTGTTGTCTCCCCCCTTCGAGCCAGCGCCACACCCCAGCCGTTCTCTCTGTGGAAGTTTTGAATCCTGTCATTCCGACTTGGAGTTCAGTTCCTCTTTCATGTGTGCCTCGGCAGCAGGCCTCTCCTCCTTTTGTATTGTTTTATCATTTATGCATGGGGAGGGGTTGGCGGTGGTGGCGTCGGTGGCTGGGAAGGGGGGCAGAGCATCTTAGGCATAAGCAGCAGCAGCATTAGGACAGATGGGGGGGGGGGGGTGCTAATTTATATTCTGTTTCAGCAACATCTTAGCAAACTGAGGAGTTCAAACATTTTCCAAGCAAATGCAGAGAGAGGAGGGGAATAAAAGGGAAATGGTGAAAAAAGGCAGGACAAGACACATGGGGTAGGTGTGTGTGTGTGTGTGTGTGTGTGTGTGATGTCCATATGCTTGAGCATGCATGTATGTGTGTATATATTATGTACAGTTTTTGTCTGTATTCCAAAGCAGATGGAGATAAGAGACCGTCTGCAATGGAGGGGATGCAAAGGGGGAAAACAGACCTCAGGTTGAGAAAAAAAAACGAGAAAAAAAAAACAGTACAGGAGTGGAGGGAAAGTTTTTTTTTTTTTTTTTTACTGGCCATTTCATTTTGAAGACACAGTTACTGCATATGTTCGTGGGATATCTCACAATCTTGAAGGTCGTTTCTGAAAATCTGATCTCACAACGACACCCCAGGACAAGACAGCCAGATTAGCTTCCCATTAGCATTTGATGCAACAGCTATTATGTATGCAGCCATCATTTTCAAGGGTTCATCGTGCCTCCTCGGTATATGGAATCAATAAGGCTGTCAAATGATCCATCTATTTTCTATGTGGCTTATCATCATACCTATGGACAATTTGGAGTCGCCAATTAACCTAACATGTTTTTGGAATGTGGGAGGAAACCGGAGTACCCGGAGGAACCCCCCGAGAAGTACACAGGGTCTACATAGCAGGCACTGCGCCACGCTAGAAAAATCAATGCCTGGAAAGTGAAAGTTAAGTTTGTGCCCAAGTGAGTGTTAAGCTTGTGTGAGTGAAAACATCTATTGTGTGTTTGCCTGTTATAGTATTTAGTCGCACAACTCTGATTGTGGCTGCACGGCAGACGAGTGGTTTGCACAGCTAGGGGACCAGAGTTCAATGCCACCTTGGGCATCTCTGTGCGGAGTTTGCATGTTCTTCCCGTGCATGCGTGGTTTTTCTCCTGGGATTCCGGTTTCCTCTTACATTCCAAAAACATGTTAGGTTAATTGGCGACACCAAATTGCCCATAGGTATGAATGTGAGTGTGAATGGTTGTTTGTCTATATGTGCCCTGTGATTGGCTGGCCACCAGTCCAGGGTGTACCCCGCCTCTCGCCTCTCGCCCCTTTAAGCGGTAGAAAATGAATGAATGAATGAACTGAGTGTGTTTGTCAATAAGGCCTTCAATGAGAAGCTCTTAGACTGAAAATCCACTGAGCTTATAGACTGAATCTAAAGATGTAATAACAATATGGAACAGATCCAATGCCTACCGATGTTCAATAACTTCACATAGCTATTGAGTGAATATGTATTGCATTGGCCACAATCAATAGCCTGATCAATATGTATGAATATTTCACACTACTTGAGGCAAATGGTGGTCATATAAGATCCAGACAGGTTGTCTGCTGTGTAAAAAATCCCCTGTGTTAACCTTTGGTTAAGTTTCTCATAAAAGGTGTTACTTTAAGGTAATTGCATATTTAAGCACGCTTGCCTTCTTAAATAATGAATGTGTTACAAGAGTGCTCACTAATATTACTACATTTATGGCTTACATGTGACAGAAATGGGCCTTTTGATTACATCTAAAAATATTTGTTTTTAAGAAAACGGCAGTAACACCACAGAAATAAATGTGCATGATAGACAAAGGGTGTTAATACCCCCCCGTGCAAAGCAGTGCCTTTGTTAGGGTGCCAGCAGGTGCAAGGCAGACAAAAAAAAAAATAAAAATAAGAAATTGGAAAATAAAATGCTGCATTATAGTGAATGTTATTGGTTCTCAGCTAATCAGCACCTGATTATTGGAAGGCACGACTGATGGCACAATCAAATGCAGAAAGCTTCTACACATTAAAGAGGCTGTGTGCGGAAAAAAAAACAAAACAACAACAACAACAAAAAACATGCATGATTTAGTTTTTCATTCAAAGCGTTTACTGAAAGATGGTATTTGTTGGTATTTTATGTGGTATATTTTAGTATAGCTTACAAACACATATGTTTCAGTGAAATAATCAAATTTATTAATTACATTCATTTGCATTTTTTGCTACTATTTATGATTAAAATTAATATTAAAAGGGATTGATTGTCCAAAAAACCTAGCCCAGTGGAAATATTGCTAAATAAAGTCAAAATAAGAAACCTTATTTTATGTAATAATACTAATGAATCGTGACATTTTCTCACATTCCTGTTGGTGTCAAGTAAATGTGCCCCACACGAAAGCATTGCAACTGTGTTTCGTTTTTATTATTACTGCCAGGGACACACGTTATTTGGTATTTGGAAAAACATACATTTATATTTGTACTTAACAAAACAGGCTCCTAGTTGTAATGGCTATTTCTTTAATTTAGGCCATTTTCCAGGTTCTTTGGACCATGTTGCTATTGGAGAAGCAGAAAATGATCAAACCATTTAAAATGAATAAGAATAAGAGCAATATATGTACTTGATAACATTGCTGGACTCTATCATCTGTGAGGAAAATTAAGCTTAAACTTTAGATCAGCTGGTAAACAGCCAAGTTTGGTCGTTTTTCCATCAAACGAGTGTGCTCTGTCGTCATGTCACAGAGTCAAACTGGCTTTTTCTACCCCTTTTAAAAAAGGTAGAATGGTATTTTATGCATATATATGTATAATATATATATTACCTTTGTTTCCTTCTCTTGTGAATGTAATGGAGATCCATGCATGTGGAGAAAGCCTGTGATGATCAATCCATCAACGTGTGAGGGATGCAAGAGGGCGCTGCTGTCCACACGGATGGTCTGTGTGCGTTAATGTTTACATCAAAAGTCTGTTTTCTTATTGAATGCATGTATTGAGTGAAGACGTCCAATCAGCAAAAGAACTGCACAGTTAACATTGTGGCTCTTGTCATCGACCTTGATGTCTGTTGATTTTTATAGATGACGTTGCCACAAATATTGACTTGTCAGCAGGCCGTCTATCCTGCCCCCTATCAGTGTCACTCCCTGTAAGCAACATGTCTGTGCACAGTCTGAGATAAGAGCCCAAGAAAATGAACTTGAGGCATTTGATGTCTTCATAGCCATGTATGAAAAGGTTAGTTATGTATTTCTGGAGCCATACCAGCAAACAACTCAATTACTCAATTGAATGAAATACAAAAGTATATATTGTCACGGGGCACGCCGGAGATAAGGTACTGGAGCACTGCGGGTACTTTTTATTGTCATTTATACAGTGTCCAAACTAACGAGGGTTTTTATCGATGCGCGCCATCTCTCGGCCGATTTTTTGCTTGAACTGCCACCTAAAATTAGTGCTACGAGCAGCTAGTTACCGGCAGGCATAGTCGAGGCCAGCTATTTGGGGGCAATGTGACAAAGGCGGAAGTAAGCACACACACACACACACGCAGCGCTCAACAAGATGGCAGTAAAGGCTTTTGAATGAATTTATTAGTGTTATTATTACTTATTAGCATTTGTGTTTGAACTGCTGTGTTTGTCAAAGATGACAAAAAAGTTGGATGATGAAAGACCGGCGGTATCATACATCCGCACCGTTGACGTCGCCAGGCTAAGAAAAGTGTGATGCCGCGTGTGTATTTCTCTGTAAAAGAGTGTTTGAACGTGAAATACAAGCGATAGCTTGAATGCATTACAATATATGGGCACAGTCCTAGTTCTGTAAACTACTGTTCTTGCCCTTTCTTTTTTTTTTTTTAAGTTGTCAATATTATTTTTTCTAACACCCTTTTGCAAACCTTTATTTGTAATGTTTATTTGTAACAATTTTATTTTGTGAGATGATTTGTTTGAAGAGAATGATATTTAAGTGATGGACAGTTTACCTTACGAATTATATATATATAATTGTATATTGCGCTGTTAAAAAAATGTAATAAACAAAAATGTGCTTAAAGCAAACATATTATCCAGTCACATTTTGATAGGTGTATGTGATTAATTTTAAATTAACTATGGGCAAAATGAGATTAATTCAATATATATACAGTATTTTCATCGATTGACAGTCCCTACTTCATGCTCTGTGATAGGCTCTAGCTCGCACAGGAACCTACAAGGATGAGTGGTATAGAAAAGGATGAATTATGTTGTACTCTGACATAAAGTAATTGACCAGCCATGTTTGAGGTTCCACTATAATTGCTGTAAAAGCAGTCGGTTCAATTTTTGGTCAAATGATCCCAGTCATAGTTCAGCATAGTTCACACAACTTATATCATGTACGCATTCATGGCTGATAGTGTCCGTCGATGAGCTCGGTGCATTTTCAGTCCAATAAATATGGCACACATAATGACACAACTTGAGTTGTACAGCACTTATAGTAGATAACCCATGGACAAGTAGTGAGAAGAGAAAATAGCAATCAGACACGCTATCAGCATAGTTAGAACCAGTTTCAGCCACTCTCTCTCACACAAATCTAACTTTCACTTTCCGGGCACACAAGCTTAAGTTTCACTTTCAAATATGTTTTTTTTTTTTTTTACAATTTGAAAACCTTCTAAATTGTCCGATTATTGACTACTTCTACAATAGCAACATGGTAGAAAAAACAGGAAGAAGTCTAAAGGGAAGCTATAGACTTTACAATTGCAAAAGCTATACAGTATAATAGTCTGAAGTTAGTTATTTGCAGTGTTTTTTTAATCATGAAGAAAACAACTGATATTAAGATATTAATGTCATTGATGCAATTAGAATTATATAAATACAGTATACATATATACACATATTTTTTAAGTTTTTTCTTTCTTTTTATGAATGGGGAATTTGCATATGTGCATATGTCCTTTTAAACATTTTATTGCACATCTTATCTGACATCTCTTTCTTCCTCTCTCTCTCTCTCTCGCTCCCTGCATATGTATTAAGAGGGAATTTGTTGTCCCCAGACACCAATTTGCATTAAGTGCACGCCATCATCAGTTCAAGAGAGGCAACATCACACTGTCTCCTTTTTTATTATTTATTATTTTTGTAAGAGTGCGGGCTCGCCTTGTTAGGCCCATTTATACAGATATGCTAAACATTGCTCGTCTTAAAGCGCCTTCGTCAATGAAGAGCGACGTGGGAGGGCTAGTACCCAGTAGAAATTATTGAATTAAGGACTTATCCAATCGTTTAGCAATCCCCTAACAGCTCTAAGTGAAGACTACTCGCTTGTGTGCGCTCATCAGTTGAATGGAGATACATATTCCATGTAAATACCACCACTTCCATTCATTTGGGTGATTTAAAATTAATCTATTATTTGCTGTAAATGTTCCGAGTTTTTGAATGCTTAATATTGTCAGTAAGAATTAAGACAACAGACAATATGTTGTTTCTGCAGTATTTGAATTGTATGTGGAAGATAATGGATGCAGTATGTGTAAGTAATGCCTGTAAATTCTGCTTCAAGGCAGAAAGCGAGATCATTGCTTGTGTGTGCCGTTTGCAAAAAAAGGCAGAAATATGCAAGACGAGATAATATCGGCAACAAGTTAAATCTAACTTATGTGGAGAGATTTGGGCTAATAACTATAACAGCAATCATCACTCGTTAAATGTACTGCAAAAAAGATCAGTAAGGATAATCCATAATGCTGCCTATAGAGAACATAGAAACTCCTTATGTTTGATATCATAAATATTAAAAATCGCTTATGTACTGTAGTTAATTTTCAAACAGCTGCAATAACTTAATAACTTAATAACTTATTAATTTTCTACCGCTTATCCTCACGATAGTCGCAGGGATGCTGGAGCCTATCCCAGCTGTCTTCGGGCAAGAGGCAGGGCACACTCTGCACTGGTCACCAGCCAATCACAGGGCACATATAGACAAACAACCATTCACACTCACATTCATACCTATGGACAATTTGGAGTCGCTAATTAACCTAGCATGTTTTTGGAATGTGGGAGAAAACCCACGCATGCACGGGGAAAACATGCAAACTCCACACAGAGATGTCCGAGGGTGGAATTGAACTCGGGTCTCCAAGCTGTGAGGCCCGCGCGTTAACGACTCGGCCACCGTGATGAATTAATTTAGCCAATTTAAAAGACAACATCTTTTACATTGTGAATAGAATATCTGTCAATCTCTTACTATCATAATAGGAACGTCTATGAAGGAAATGTCATTCAAGTCAAAGCCCTTTTGCTTCCTTTATCGGACAGGCAGCTTAACATGAAGTTATTTAGAATTAATGTAATTCACTGAGGGAGATCCAAGGTCCATTGTACCTTAGATGTGTCGTCTTTTGTCTGGGGGCCTGAACAATGCACTGTGATTTTAGCAGAAGCTAATATGATTAAAGTGCTCCGACAATGGACGGTGTAATTCATTTTATCATTGGGGAATGTGGACTGGGCCAAGAGAGATGACAGGTTAGATTACCGAGGCTCTGAGGCTGCATGCATATTCAGCTGGAGTAGAAAATGGACACCCGAAAGACTGAAGCGTAAAACTGGAGGTACACGATAATTATCGTGACGGTTAATTCATTAATATGAGGTCATACCGGTGTAAACGCTCTTTCTTAAAAACGCTCCAACTGTGTAGGTGGGCAAACCAAGCGCTCCTTTTCCTTCCTGTGATAATAATCATCGCTTCGCCTGACCTCACTTGTAAATAAACATTCACTTTCCGAGGTAGACATTTTGCGTGCTTATTTAATCCAGCACACAACAAATGTTACCAGCCACCTGACACGCCAGCGTTGAATAGTTACAACCAGTTTCAGCCACTCTCTTTCACACAAACCTAACTTTCACTTTACGGGCACACAAGCTTAAGTTTCACTTTCAAATATGTTTTTTTTTTTTTTTTTCACCTGACACGCCAGCGTTGCGGCATTCAAAAAGTGCAAAAGTTTGCTCGAGATGTCTGTGGCGTCACACTGGCTGCTCGGAACATGTGTCCGAATACAGTGCACCTTGCTGGGCCACAACAGGTTACTCCTCCTGCTCTATACTCTGGTTCTTTTGACTTCCTTAACGGCACACCTACTGCTTGGGGCATGTGTCCGAATATAGTGCACCTTGCTGGGCCACAGCAGGTGGATCCCTCTGGTCTATACTCAGGTTCTCCAGATAGTGATGTGCTAGAAGTATGTAAGTATATTTGATGAGCACAAACACGACAAATTTGTTTGAGTTCTTCTGATCCCAATATAATAAAAAATATCGGTCTTGAAAAGTAAACATTTCTTGGCATTAGTTTGCAAAAAATATATCATCCACCGAAAGCCACTAAAAAGCAAACAGAGTGGATTTATGAACTCAAAATAACAGCAGTGACATTCATTACACTTTATGGTAAGCGGTAACAAATTTCAAAAGGACATTTCTGGTATGGAAATAGTCTTCCATTTAGAGACGACCGTGCTCCATTACTGTTCTTACTCACAGGAGGCTGGACACTTTGACTCTCCTGAAGGCCTGTTTTTCATAAGAGTTGAAGTGAAGCTAGACCGTACCATCTGACAAGTCTTTCATCCGCAGGGAGTGCCTGGAACACTCGCTAAGCTCCCAGCCACGGGAGGAATACCACTTCACATGTTTGCCTCTCAAGTTACACGCCCAGTCGGCCACCGCAAAAAGAAGTGTGCAATATTTACCGTCTGGATGATTAGGAATAATCCTCAAATAATATCAAATTCTGCTAGCCACACGAAGAAACGAGGTGGTAGCATGGTAGGAAAAATAACATGCAAGAAAAGTAGCAATAGTGGAAACTTTGACTGGACTTTTTTGAGTTTTAAATATATTTGATTTAAGTTTTCCCTGCACAATAGCGGGTGTCAAATAACATGATTTAGAGCTATTCATGTGGAGTGTGTTTTATTCAAATGTCAAGTAATGCTCTTGTAATTGTGAAGGCTTGTATGTGCTGAAAAAGCTGCACAGCTGTCTGTGCTGTTGGAAAAAGTAAAGGTTATGCTGTAGAATACAAAATGAAAGGTTGGAGGATACATGGAAGTGCCTGAAAGAAACCCTGAAAGATAATGTTCAATCCAGTCGTTTTCTCTTTTTGTGAATTTAGACGTCAATTAAACTGGTTAATAATGGAAATGTTTGGACAAAAGTAATGAACTTTATGACCGTCACATCCTTTTTATGCACTTTATCACAATGGCATATCCTGTGCTGGCTTTGTCTGCCAAACATTTTACTCACAAAAAGCAAAAACTTTTTCATGCTGTGTGTTGGTGTCTGAACAGCCTCTCAGTGGACAGCACACACAAAAAGTAAGTACTTTTTTATGCAATTGGGGGGGAGTTTTCCAGGGATGGCTAGCATGCTGAAAAGAGAAATGTACGTTCTGTGGAGCAGCCTCATTAATAACACAGACGAGTGAATGTTACAGAGAACAATTGCATTGTGCAGAGAAAAAATGGCAAATCCTCCACTCTTTTCTCTCCAAGACAGCTCCATATATTAATTACTTGTATGACTTCATTTATTATTTGTCACCACTCTCACGCCCACAGTGGTTTCTAATGGTGTCTAGTTCAGTGTATGAGTTTTGATGTGGGGTTTTTAACGGAACAAGGTCATATTATTTGCACAATATACCATTTGTGGTCAATATCCATTGAGATTTTCTTTTACATTTAAAATTTTTGGCACTTTTTTTTTTTTTTTTTCTGACAGAAAATGCAGCCTCCCTTACAGAGAGTTCCATCATCATGCAGCCCTGCTTGCCCGAAACACTGTTGTGTCAGCAATATCGGCTTTTTTTATGAGATGCTCTGTCATTCTGGGTGTCTCATTTGCGCAGATATTTTCCAGGTTATGTTCCTACCTCTGCTGCCAACTAATTGCTGTAACCTAATCTTCATGCCAAGTGGTAAGAGTATTGACGTAAGTTATTGGTTGTGCAAAGGCTATTTCTTCTCTTTCTTTCGCAATCCTTGGGATGGCATTGTTTTAGAAGTTGTCAATGACCACACAATTAAAATGTGTTTCAAAATTGTATTAAAAATATATTCTATACTCTACATTGACAAGGAAGATGGACAGAGAGGCCAAAATGAAAGTACAGAGAGAGTACATAGCCTATAAACTAGTTGTCACAGCCCTCTCAGAAAGTGAAAGTCAAGTTTGTGTAGAAGTGAGAGTTAATCTTGTGTGAGTGATTAAAAAAAGTTAGTCTTGTGTGTCTGCCAGTATTTCTCATCTGAGTGTTATGCAACTCTAGTTGTGCTATGTGAGTGTTTGTGTGTCAGGATGGCATTCTATGAAACGCAGAACACATTTTCATAGTTTTACAAATTATAGTTTTTAATGCAGTAAACAATTCCAAATACATATAAGTGATTAATGAAAAGGATAAATAAAAAAATAAAAATGTAAAAATAAATAATAGGAGTGTTACGGTGACTCAAGGGGCGCTTTTCCATGTCTGAAATTGACATAGCTTGATCATAAGTTCTTTATTTATTGTTTACTACTCAGCTATATGTATACTGTGCATGTGCGTAAGTGATCTGGAAAACTTTAGTTTTTAGTGTCAACTCTTCTAAAACCTTAAAAATATATAGTTGAAATTAATTTAAGTCAGTCAGGTCTGGAACCACTTAATCGCTATAAACGGGGTCGACTTTACAGTCTGTTCTTGTTTCATTTCTGGCTGAATTAGGACTGCAACTAACCATTATTTGGTTAGTTAATTCATCTGAAGCTTGTTTGATTAATCAAGTAAAAGGTTAGGCCCCAGACAGAACAAATCAATATGAACCAAACACAAACAGTTAGTGGTTTGGTCTGCAAGATATCAGACACAAGGCCATAAAATTGTTTTGAATTCAAGGATTCATGAAATGTTTAAATGACTTGATCATCCATGCCATCCTGGGCAGAGTCACAGCAGGGGTGTCCAGTTTAGAAACAACACATGTGATCATGCAGGCTTGTGTAAAGTCTCCACCAGACCTCCATGTAAGACTCAACGTTTAGAACATAGAAATCAGCAGAAAATAGGAACTGGAGACGAAGACCTGGCCTGGCACCCAAGTCTCTGTGGTTAACTGTTCTCTCTCCATTTCTCCACACAACTCTGCTCTTCTTTCTACGTCCTTAACACTCCACCTACTCCTTCCATTCCCCACTGCCACCCCCCACCCCCCTCCAATTGGCTGTGGAAGATGGCTTCAGTGAGTCATCTTGGGACTGAGATCAAAGGCAAATTAAAGCGGACGTCTATGCAAAATGTAATATGGAAACCCCCCAGCTATGTCCCCACTATTGATTTTTCACTCTTTTCTTCCAGTCCCACTCCCTCTCCGCACGCTTGTCTCCCCATTTCTTGGCTCCATTTTTATCCAAGCACAATACTGCTGTGTAAAATTTGAAGAACCTAGAATCCTGCAGAATAAAAGAAAGAAAGAAGGAAGGGAATGCTTGGATTCTGCCTAGTTATGCCTGTTTGCATTGAGAGTCTATTATGTGATATAAATAGACCTGTAAATTGTGCAGAGAACCCACTTCAGGCAAAGGTACTGATAGGAAAAAAGTGGTTGTAATCTGTTATGGCCAGGCTGTTCTTAAATGAAACGACAGACAGCGTTACTCACATGTACTGTAGTCATATTTTGCAAAATATCAAATTTGGGTGTAAGATGTAAGCGCGAAGCTAAATAGAGTTCTTTATCAGATTTTTGGCTCTCTGAAGTCGCTTGGGCCCTGCAGGAAATTAAAATGAATTGGTGAGCTATTCTTTGTAATATAGAAGGCAGTGACTTTTGAATTGTGCTGTCATCATGATTTTATGTCATGTGGTCTTGTTCACTGACAAAGCAAGTATTTTTTTGCAAGTCGAGTGGGGGAGGGCGGTAAAGGAAAAAATACTAGGCCAACTTATGAGTGACATTGGGAAACATTACACAAAACAAGTTCAACAAATTATACTGACTTTGCTTAATTACAGATTAGTGATGAGCAGTACTGAAATAAATATATGGATACTTTGATGCTTCAGTCATTTCACATCATCTGTAAATTAGTTTTCATGCTGAGTGCAGGTGTTAATAATTAAATTAAATTATTATTTTACTTCATCTATTTTTGCTGACCGCCGTTTTAAGACAAGTATCGGTCAGTGCCTTTTCATTGATAACGGCCGATACCGTCGTGTGGGCAATCGCTCGAGGCACCCCTAATATACAGTGACATGAAAACGTTTGGGCACCCCTGATAATTTTCAAAATTTTCCTTTATAAATGACCGGTTGTTGGAATCAAACACAGTGATAGATGAGATATGAAATTAAATTTATCGGATTTACAGAAAGTGTGCAATAATTATTTCAACAAAAGTAGGCAGGTTTATAAATTTGGGCACCCTTGTTTTGTCACGATATTGTCACTGTGTCAAGATAAAATGTGGACTCCTCCTCTGAAGCATTGTGTGCTGAACCAAATGACCACTGCGTGGGCTGTGCCATCTTGTGCTGCACCACGAAATTTGGGTCTGAATTAGTGGAACACAAAATTTGTTTGGTATGCAAATTTGGACAAGCCAGCTTAATTTTAGAATAAAGTGCTTTGGACTGAAGAAACTGTCATTTGGACATACCATGGCGGATTAGAACACAACATTCAAAGACAAACACTTGCTACCCACAGTAACATTTAGTGGTGGTTCCATCATGTTGTGGGACTGTGTGGCCTGTGTAGGTACTGGAAATCTTGTTCAAGTTAACGGTTGCATGGATTCTAGTCAGTATCATCAGATTCTTGCCAGATTCCCGCCGTTTGACGTTGTGCCGGTTCTGGAGACTTCCAACAAGACAATGACCCTAAACACTGCTCTAATTCTACTAAGGCATTCATGCAGCGGAACAAGTACACCTGAATTTCATTGAAAATCTGTGGTATGATTTAAAGTGGGCTGTCCATGCTCAGAAACCATCAAACCTGACTCAACTGGAGATGTTTTGGAAAGAAGAATGGTCATAAATACCTTCAACCAGAATCTAGACTCTCATTGGAATTGGAACCTCACCCTTTTAAACCATCCTGCATGTTACCCTGATCTAAATCAAATTGAGAACATTTTGGGATCAATGGCGGGGGAGGTTTACAAAAATGGACATCAGTTCCAGACACTGGATGCCCTCTGTGAAGCCACTGTCATCACCACCTGGGACAATATTCCTAATAGACTCCTGGAAAGACAAGTACCAAGCATACCCAAACCTGATGATTTTCTGGTGATTAACAAAAATGAATGGATGAGCCATTTTTTTTTACAATATTTTCAGGGGACTTTCCGTATTTATGATTTGAAATACACGACACATTTGGTGGCTAACATTGTCATTATCCGAATCTCAAAGTATTGTATTGGAAAGTATACCAGTGGTATCACAGATAACTATTGAGACTCATTGAGATGTTTTATGATCCACCAATGTAGCACCAACTGATACCATTATTGTGATCGGGTGGATATCGATGTGATGTTTAGCTTGCATGCAACCTAATCTTCCATTACGTGCTACCAGTTTATACCCACTGAAACATATGTTCTTTGTTCATGTGTGCAGCCAGACACAGACACATCAACAAATACTCCGCATATGTCGCCTCCCTATCTCTCCCACTCTCTCTCTGACACAAACACACACACATCTTCTTTAGAATAAATGTCCACCTCTATGGTGCTGGCTTTTTTTTACAGTACATGATTTTATCTTTAAATAAATTCCTATTAGAATATTATGCAGTACACAAGAGTGATACCAACCTCTGCTTTGAAAAAGACTTCCCAATCCGTTTGCTTCACAATCCAATGTCTCGTTAAGTGTTAAGCTCATGAGACTAATGATAAGTGAAATGACTCTTTCCCTGTTTCATGGTGGTGCCCCGCCACAATTTAATGACAATTAAATCTTTCTATTTCCTTCAAATGTATCCGTATTTTTAGTAATTATTAGTTACATTTGGTAGTTATAGTTTAAGTTGCTGCAAAGTTCCAAACCCACATTGCATATGCAAGCTTAATTAATGATGCCCAAGGTCTACGGAGGAGGTCATATTGACTCATCACCAGGGAGAAAGAGTTGGCTTCTTCTCCTCCTTCGGTTTTTGATGTTAAAAGAAAGTTGAATGGAGTCTAATGTAAAAAGAAAGTCATATTTGTAAATGTGGGTTGCTCGAAAAATGTTGTCAGGCATTAGTGATTCTGTTCTTGCACTCAATAATTTACCCTGAAATACCCAGTTTGGGAAAGTAAATGGGTAAATGTGTCAACGAAGAAGCCACTTCTTTTGGTTATTTTTGTATTATTTTTATTTTTTTGTATTATTGATTTGTATTGTTTTTTTGTTTTTTTTTACCTTTTCTTCTTGTTCTTGGGACCCCATCGCTATCAGTCAATGATCACACAATTTACAAGGTTTTAACATTGTTTTAGATAATAAGAGCAATATATTTGGCCTCAAGTTTGACAAGGAATTTGGGAAAAAGAGAGCCCAAAATGAAAGTACAAGGGCTGTATAGCAGTTGCCGTGTTGCTCTAAAAAGTGAACGTTAAATTTGTGCTGAAGCTCAGAGTTGAGCTTGTGTGAGTGAGAACAATGAGAACAATCTATTGTGTCGCTCAGTATTTTTACTGTATTACAGTGTATTCACAGTATTATATGCTACTGTGATTGTGCTATGTAAGTGTCATAAAAGTTGCTGGAAGTCGCGAGATGACATAATTGTTCAATTTGCATGTCATTTATATTGTAAAATGCTAAAACATAACCCCTTAGGAGAGACAAAAAAAGTGGTTTAATACACCTTTAATTACCTTTAGAATTATTAATTATTGGTTTGTTAATTTAAAATTGCCCATAATTTATTTTAATATTTTGAAATGTTAAACTTTAAACACTTTGATATTTTTCAACTTTAATATTTGATCACGGCCATGTCAGGTTTTTAAATTTTAACTTTATTAAGCAGATTATCTTGTGTTTATGTTGTTGAGGTGACTCAGTGTGGTTTATGAGTAGCACACTCTTCTGATGAGTACATATATGTAATAGCTGAGAACATGGTGATAACGATAACGTCGGCTTATCAATTACTTACATTTACCTGAAGAATTGTAAGCTCATCCAATTCACTTTACTAATAAAGAGTAGTAATAGACTAACAATGAAACATAAACGCACCTCATCTTTATTTGACTGAATAATAATGAAATTAGCAACATTGGATGTAAAAATATAAAAATCTAAAATGATTTGATGAAAAGTATGAATGAATGTGGTGAGCTAAATCTGTGGGGGTGAAATCCAAGCAACACACCTGGATCTCTTTAAAGGTACACACTGAAAACACGGCTACAAAAGCCGATGCACCGGTTGTGTGTGAGCAGTAAATAAGTGGGTTTGAGAGTGTGCGCGCTTGTGCACTCTGCACATCGCTTCAGTGTGTCATTTTTGCTTAAGTGGATGCATGCTTTCAAAGAGCTGTTTGTGAACCAAAGACATTAAAAACAGAGAGACAACCTTTTTTCAGTGTGCCAGCTTCAGTGCCCTCAGCCATTGGCACAAGGCAACAGTGACAACCCATTCATTTTCCTGACGAGCTGTCGCTTGCAGGAAGACAGGTGACTTCCCCCAAGGTTATTTATGGCATTGTTGATCTCTCATTCTCTATGTCGTCCCTCTGTGGTCCAATCTCCTTCCCTGTCCCTTACTATCCCACATGCCAGCAGCATCTTTCTTCTTCTCTCACCATTTATTTGCCTCTGGTTTATAACCTTCTGTTGTCATTAGCAAGATTTGATCAACCCGGTACTGATAAATGAAAGTAATGGAAGTAAACTCATTTTGTGCGTCTTGCTGCATACTCTGATTATTTAGCTGTCACCAGTATTTTGGCTATTATTCATTACCGACATTTTGAGGCATGGACAGTCTTGCAACGGAACCGCTATCAATAGCTCATTTTGCGATCTCGCTCTGTTTTTGGAAATTATCGGTCCCCAGGGATATATGTATGCCTACATTTTTGTGGGGCTTTTGTTACAAACCAACAGCAAATGGTGAAAATACACCAAAATGTATATTTTTGAAACAGAGCCCTTGACAAATTTGACATATAAAAGTCATTGCAATTCATTCAGCTCTTTTCAATGCTACCCACCACTTATGAATGATAATGTAAGATAATCCAACAGTTGTTGAAGGACCACCAAAAGGGAAAAATCTCAGCGCTTGTCATCAAAAACATAAGAAACATAAAGAAACAGCTGTGCGTGTATGTATCATCACGGATTTATAAACCATTATCAGCTATGGTGTATGAGATGTGTTTTCTGTGGAAAAAAATATGTACGTGAACATGCATATATGGTTCCAGACTCCAATAATAGTAATAAACAACAAAGACAAAATATTTTTGCGCACAAAAAATTTGACAAAACCGTTGACTGGTTGCCAGTCAACACTTATATGCTAGGACTACATTAAAAAGCCATAGCATTTCAGTATGTGGAATCAAACTATGGAATGGATTGAGTAAGGAAATCAAACAATGCACAACGATGAGCCAATTCAAGAAACAATACAAGCAGTTGATGTTTGCTAAATACAAGGATGAAGAGTCTTGAACCAGTCATGATGTGCTATATATATATATCACTATATTGACACTTACTATGGTACCCATTATGTCATTGGATGATCATATCACCTTGTACTTCAGTACGAGGTACATTATTTAAAAAAAAAAAACAACAACCTTAAATTGTATTAAAAGCAGGAAGTGAACAAATGTAACAGTTCCTGATTGTAAAAGTACCAGATGGATGGGTAGGATTTATGGTATTTATGGCATATGGTAGATTCAGTTAATTCACATCATAATTCAGAGTTTTACTTTACTTTTAATTAGGGATGTCTGATAATACCACCCAACCCAATATTATTGTCATAAATTGGCATAAAAATTAGATATTGGTATCTGAAAAAAATATTTAATTAAAAAAACATTCAAAATTAAAAATAAATAAATACAAATTAATAAAATACATTTTGAAAAAAAATGTACACCTCGTACTTTGGTACGTGACAAAAAATAAAAATAAATAAAAAATAATTGTAAAAAATAAAGAAAAATATATAATTAAACTATATTAGGAAAGCAGGAAGTGAACAAATGTAACAGTTACTGATTGTAAAAGTACCAGAGGGAGGGGTAGGATTTAATAAGCTTTGCTTCTTCCTACTCCTTTTGGACATGTGGAACTGTGAACTGATTATGGGATGCACTCAATTGTAATCTGATGCATGTTCAAATGAAATAAAACCATTACCATTACCATAAATAGATTGAGGCAGGGCACATATGAACAAGCCACCATTCACACAAGCGTCGAGGCTCCAATGAGCTCAACATTCAAGTTTTTGGGGGTGTTGGTGGAAGAAATGTGCAAAAACCCAGACACAGGACAACTGCTATAAAGGTTATTGCTGATTGTACAATCACAGAATATTTCTATCCGTCCTGCAATGCTCGATCAGCAGTGGGCTGGTAAAGCTACACTGGCAATGACAGAATTGAGCCAATGCACAGTTGGAGCCAATGTCTGCATGCACTTACTTGGTTTGACACTTACCTTCTGCAGGCCCACACATAAAGCTCGAGAACATTGACACTCACATACACATGTACGATTAATGTGATTTAACCTGCTTGGGTGCGCTCTGACGGGTACTCGACATGATTAAGAGCCAATATGCTACTGCATACAGCCAAGCTAAAGATGTCTTTCTCCAAGCCGCTCCCTTCTTAAGCCGCTCTTTGCATCTCCCTCTTTTAAGCACTTCTAAGGCATCTCAGGGAGAACTTTATACACCCGTCATCCAGGATGCCGAGCTTAGACGTGGAGGCATATCAAATGTCAATGAAATGGGGAGCTCTGTGGTAATAAGGTGTTTTTAAGGTCCTTTCAGGGAGACGAAATGCTTGAAAGTTTAGCCTTAGTTCATGTTTTGGGGATTTCTCCCCCTCCCAACCCCCCCAAGGAAAGAAACACCCTCCATCCCCTTAAGACTGATCATGAAGTGCTTGGAATCAGCACTCTTGATATCGGGGAAGTTTGTAGGTACCCAAACGGGAAGGATTGCAGCAAAAAGTAGCAAGGTACCAGACCTTTCAGTATCTAACTATACGTATTGGAAGGAAAGATTCTGGATGCGAGCGTGCAAGCGCCCTGTTCAGCCTTCTGAAAAGCTGCTAAGATGTTTATTTATACATAACCCTCCATCTCTGCAGAATCCCCCCCACCACCACCCCTTGTCCTATCCCCTTCCTTCTTTCCTCTCTTCTTCCTTGCGTCTCTCGCTCTCCTTTCCATTCCTGACCGTTTGCTCACGGCAAAGCAGGCATCATCTTGTATACATGGCGTGGGGTGCGATGTGGGACTGCAGCAATGCAAGCATCTGCTCAGGGCTTTTGCGTTCAAAAGATTCAATTAAAAAATAATTACCAAAAGATTAGTGGTAGTCTGGTACGACTGCACTGTTTGAATAGATGTTTCCTTTTCATCTGCTGTAATAATAGAATGCTTTTTAATTAAAGGGGGGAAAGAGGAAGCAGATCAAGAAAAAGAGGAGTAAGAAGAAGAAAAAGCCAGGCCTGCCTCAGTACACCCTGTCTTGAAGACTACGTTTGTTTGATGTGAAGCAAAATTAAATATTTTTTTGATCTAACAAATTAATTTTCACCCCCATTCCGCGGCACTTCCCATCCTCTCTCTCCCTTTTTTCTGGAGGAGATAAAGACAATTTAATTTAGATACCAACATGGGGAGGAGGTGCACGTACACACACATACACACACATTCCTCTGGTCAAGCCTGATGATGTTCCACTAGGCAATTTCCAAGCTTGAGCTTTCCATGCAAGTGAGGCCATTTTATACAGACAAAAATTATCGCTCAGTCAGGTAGAACTCTGATGATACTGTGGGGATGGGGGTGGGGGTGGGGGTGGAGGTGGTGCACGTCATATTGTTGCAAAAAGTCTGAGTACATGAAATCTGACGACCATAAGACCAGTGTTTCTTTAATTTCATTAACTAGGCATCTGGGATAGGCTCCAGCATAGAAAATGGAACAATGAAAAGTAAGTAAAATAATAAAAACATTGAACTAAATGTTAATTATTCATATTTTCATCAGACAAATATTACCTCAAATGACTGAAGTATTGATATTTCAATTTGAGTAATTGATTTTAGAAGAGCTGGTATCAAGGCTGCACGGTGGAAAAGTGGTAATGGTGCAGACACAGCTAGGAAAACCAGGGTTCAATTCCACCCTCCATCTGTGTGGGTTTTCTCCGGGTTTCCTCCCACATTCCAAAAACATGCTAGGTTAATTAGCGACTCCAAATTGTCCATAGGTATGAATGTGAGTGTGAATGGTTGTTTGTCTATATGTGCCCTGTGATTGGCTGGCCACCAGTCCAGGGTGTATCCCGTTTGTCGCCCGAAGACAGCTGGGATAGGCTCCAGCACCCTCACGACCCTCGTGAGGAAAAAGTGGTATAAAATGAATGAATGAAATGCTGGTATCAGAAGTTTCAGTATTTCAGTACTGATATTACACATGACTAGCAATTGTTAATTAATTAATCAATGATGAATTGCTTATCATTGACCTGGTTTTCTCCGGGCCCCCAAATGACTAAATACGCCCCTGCCCATGGAGGCACGAGGTTCAGCGACATGGACCACTACACTACCAACCGCGGCTTCTTCCATCTCCATTCATCCATTTTCTTTTCTACTTATCCTGTTCAAGGTCACAAGCAAATTTTTATATTAAATGTTTAAATGTTAATGTTTATCATCTTCTAACAAGTGTGAATTTATTTCCCGAGCAAGACAAACTCCTGCCATCAATAATCAAGCAACATTTAATAGAGTTTACTATTTTAGTACCAAGATCTTTGTGATGAAACATGGCACTCTCAGCTTCATCTCTGGAATTATTGCATTCCCCGTAGCTGACACTGACACTTGGTCGTCAGTCTCTGTTTGTTGTTGTTTTTACGTCACGTTTCTGGGTCCTAGGCAATTGTTTGTGTTTGCCTAACGGTAAGTCCGCCCATGTTGAATGGTAACCAGGTCCTATACTTGTGATTCCCAACCACTGATTCCTAACACATATGTATTTACTACAAATAATATACTGTCTAAATCAGCGACACTTTTTGACAGGGAAAAGAATGAAATGTTCTTCCACTAGATGGCAGAAGGTGCATAATTAACCTGTGCATCCACCTGCTGCCAGTCAAACAACAGAATAAGTCATGAAGCTTGGTGATGTGCTGTGAGGTTGCATGGATGTAAAATATGTGCTTCTGCTCAATAAAGGTTGAGAGAAACTCTCTTTCTCAGATGGCACAGGATTCAAACCCTCCCCTCACACCACCACCTACCACCCTGAGGAGGATGAGCAATCCTGGAATTGGAAAAAGTTAAACCCAGGGAATTATTAGCTCACCCCCCTCCTGTTTTGGGTTACATGCCTAATAGGGTGCTATATTCAAGGAGAATGTGTTTTCAATCCTTTGCATGTGTGGATGAGACAGGCGATAGAAAGAGATGTCATTGGTTCAGTGTCCCAGTGGTGTAGTCCCTGCCATGCTCTGCAGCACATGGCCATTGTGACCTCAAGTAGTGTGTCAACCCAATCTCTTTGTCACACGTACACACACATGCTGTGTCTGGCCTGCCAGCCATGGCAGCACCTGTCAACCGCTGACCACTTCATCGGACAACCCCGGAGAGAGCGAGAGAGCTCTTCAGACAAACGGCAGGAGGAGCTAACATCTGACCTTACTGTCCAAAGAAGGTCCTTTTTTATGACTTTTAACCTCAGAAGCACAGAGACTCTAACAGGTCTCAGTAAATCACAGTGGATGTGCAAGGCACCGGCATCTTTGGAGGTATATTGATACCATAGACAATACGTTTAACAAAATTTGGAATTATGGTAATGGTAATGGTAATGGTTTTATTTCATTTGAACATGCATCAGATTACAATTGAATGCATCACACAATCAGTTCACAGTTCCACAAGTCCAAAAGGAGTAGGAAGAAGCAAAGCTTATTAAATCCTACCCCTCCATCTGGTACTTTTATAATCAGTAACTGTTGCATTTGTTCACTTCCTGCTTTCCTAATATAGTTAATTTTTTTTTAATTATTATTTATTTATTTATTTTTAATTTTTTTGTCACATACCAAAGTATGAGGTGTATGAATTTTTTTAATTTATTTTTTTAATTTGTATTTATTTTTAATTTTGAATGTTAGTAATTAATTTTTTTTTTCAGATACCAATATCTAATTTTTATGCCAATTTATGACAATTATATTGTATTGGGCGGTATTATCAGACATCCCTAATTCAAAGTAAAGTAAAACTCTGAATTATGATGTGAATTAACTGAATTTACCATATGCCCACCAATACTCTACTCTACATGTGAAGTATGGTAACCTGACAAATGGGCTCATGTCAAGAAAAAAATAGGATATAAACACAACCAAGAGCTGTGTATTTTTTTCTGATGTATATTATAGGGCCAGAAGTGAGGCACAGAGAGAGCGAGAGAAAGAGAGAAAATATTAATTAAGCAGGGATTGTGCGTTGACTGTGCCTTGCACATAAGACAAAAGGTTAAGCAAATGCCAGGGCAGCAGTGTCATTTCAAACAATGACTATTAGCTTTAGAATCAGCCTTGTGTCTGCTGAGGAAACACAGTCCTTTCAGACACCTGATTGCCATCCTGTGGGATGTGTGTGTGTGTGAGTGTGTGTGTGTGTGTGAGTGCAAGGTGGCAGTGTTGGTGAGGATGTGGCTGAACGTGGCGGTGGTGGGGGGGTCATTCCATTTCAATCTGTGGTTAAATTAGCCGAAGGCAGCATAGGTTGAAAACACACAATTATTGGTGCAAGTGAAGCCGATGGGAACCGGTGAGACAGCAACAACATTTAAGTAAAAAAAGATAGTGATTGATAAAGATGTTATTGAAAGGGGTGGTGGTGGAAAGCAAGGGAGGTAGAGGGCAGCAATGCAGGTTTTAGGCTTCGTAATGATAGTATTAGATTGGAAATGGATGAGAACGTACTTGATAAACAAATGCAAATCCAAAATGGCACATGGTGGACCAGTGGTTAGCATGTTGGCCTCACAGTCAGGAAATGGGGAAGACGTGGGTTTTGGGCATCTCTGTGTGGAATTTGCATGTTCTCCCCGTGCATGCGTGGGTTTTCTCCGGGTACTCCGGTTTCCTCCCACATTCCAAAAACATGCTAGGTTAATTGATGACTCCAAATTGTCCATAGGTATGAATGTGAGTGTGAATGGTTGTTTGTCTATAGTATATGACCTACCTTTGACTGTTGGGGGTATGCTGGAGCCTATCCCAGCTGACTTTGGGCAAGAGGCAGTTTACACTCTGAACTAGTCTCCAACCAATCACAGAAATTTTCCAATTAATTATAAAAAAAAATGAGAGTAACATAATTGGTTACGGCACTGGACTCTAACATTGAGGAAAATTGATGAGCGTAAAGAGAATATAAAGCAGTTTCCCCTCCAGAAAAATGTTATGTTTGTGTGAAAGTGAAAGTTAAGCTTATTTGAGAGAATAAGAACAATGCATCTTTTGTGTGTCTGCCTCTTCCAGTATTTTTATGATTGTGCTATGTGAGTGTTTGTGTCAAGAAGCCCTTCCATAAGGAAAATGGACTGAATCTACAGGTGTAAAAATAATATCTAAAAAAAAACAATAATGGTTTGTATATCAGATACTCGAGGAAGCAAAAAGCATTGACAGATTATCATGCCACAGAGATACTAACCTTCCGAAGGAAACCTGGTAATTATCGACCGAGGATGACTTAAAACATCAAAACAGCAAAGGAAACACACACACACAATAAAGTACACTGAAAAAGACACTGAATACAATATTAAAAATATTTTACTCAGCTAACTCAGACCTCTGAAACAAAAGGAGGCGCTCCATATTTATGTTAATTTGGAACAGCAGACTGCTACTAGGAAATGATTACTTAACCCCCTGCTGATTTTGTAAGTTTTCCCCCTTTAAAGACTTTATTTTAATAACAAATTATTATAAATGTTCTAAATTAATTTCTATTGATTGAGTGAAATAAGTATTTAAACGCCTCATCTAGTCTCACAGAGCCCGAAGCTTGGTGAGGAAGAGACTACTTTTTGCACAAACAATAGAAAATAAAAGAACTCCAAGTAAGATCTGAACTTTTGGGGTCAGAATGATTCTAAGAAAGATGAGGGAACAGCCAAAAATTATCCAAAATGACTTTTTGTTAAAAGGGGACCTATTATGCTTTTTCCACTTTTCTGACCTATAATATTTTAACGATGCCAAGTTTCAGATAATGATGTTTGTGCATTTGGAAGTTTTGGATAGCTCTGAATGCTCGGTTTCAGAGAGTTTTTTCGAACACTGTCGATCCGTCACATCACTTATATGGGTGAGCAAACTGCGGCCCAGAGGCCACATGCGGCCCACCAAGCGTTTGAATCCGGCCCGCCAGTTGCTTTCTAAGTATTTCAACTTTGAACATACAAACTGGCAACATGACTTGCAAGTCGGATGTCTTATTATAATATTATATATTGTATATATATAAAAAAAACAACAAAACTGTAAAATTAAATTACATAGTTCGATGTGGTCTGATGTTTAAGGTGCTCACACTTTACACAATTTTACAGATGCAATTAGACAAATAATTCAAGGAAAATTATAAGCATAAAATAGTGTGTGTGTTAAATATATGTTTGGCCCCCCAACAATTTTGTTAACTCAATGCGGCCAACGAGTCAAAATATTTGCGCACCCCTGGTTTATGGTGTTAGCGATGTCACCCAGGAAGTGTTTTTTCAGGTGTAAGGGAAAGGTAAATTTGTTGACAATTCCTAATCGGTCGAATTGGTTGATTCCTTACCAGCAAAAAAAACTACTTTAATCAGTCACACTGAACTGTTTTGTTAACATGGGACAGTTTGTTACTTGGTTGTGTCGAAGAGTCAGTAGAGCGAGTAGTTGTTTGTCAGAGGCACCGTTTGTGCCATGGAGCTCAGAAGATGGACGTGAGGGCGCCGCGTGTCCGACATTAATCCACCTTTCTGGGAAAAAGTGCGCTGCTTCTGGCTTCAGCAACAATTTGGAGGATATTTCACATTCATATTCACAAAGAAAGTTTCGTGAAAATATTTTTCTCTTGCTGGGAATCACCAAATACAATAACGCCTGCCTGAGTTTTTTTTGTAAACAGACAAGCAAAACTTAGCAAAGGGCAGAGAGTGTATCGCGCCGAAAGCCACGCCCATAAGGAAGCACACTCCTCTGTGACATCACAAAATCACAATTTTGCAACGTCCTCCGAAAGCAAGCATTTTGAACCGTCCCAAACTTTTTTCAGGGCTCACTTCCAAACATGGGAACTTTATGATCTGAAACTTTGGCTTCGTTTAACATGAGAATACGACATTCCAATTACAGTTATAGGTCAGAAAGGTGGAAAAAAACACAATTGTTTTAAAGCTTGGGAATGCTTCATTTAGGCAAAAAATATAGAATTTGCTGTGCGTCATTTTTTTGTATGCTGTATTAATCCATGAAACATAAGTTATTAATTCATGTAGTTTAAATTATGTCAGAATCAGAATCAGAATTGCCTTTATTGTCATTGTATTGCATACAACGAAATTTGACTGCAACTCCACGGTGCATTTTGTAGAAAGTAAAAATAGGAATAAGGAAAAGGATAAAAAATAAAACAAGGAATAAATATAAAAGTGGCAAAAACAATAGCCTATACAGTAACAAAATGTAAGTCGCAAACGTGAAGCGGCGAGGGATTACTGTACGGCTCTTTTGTTGGATATTCTTAGCTTGAGCAGGTCTGTGTACACAAACAAATTCAAATATCAGTTCAACATGTACAGTAATTCAATCAGACCATTTTTCCTTCAGTAACATGGCAACTGGAAAACTGGAAGAAAGAACCGTTACAGGCTATTGAAGCAATCTGATACAGAAAAGTAATTATAAAAAAGTCAATGAGATTCTTCCACCGCTGTCCATCACCAACAACCAAACATGCTGTCAACAGACGTGCATGAACAAAAGCATACTGAACAGCAGGAGCTGAATCATATAGTTAAAATAAATCACCACTTCCCTGTGACAAAAAAAGAGGGTGGAAATAAACAAAGCAGCAAAGCGTAGAGAGCCTAATGTTAGTGGGCCTCTTCAGTATTGAGAGAAATTACAGGAGCGTTTGATTTGCACCGAGGTGCCATCCTGAACATATGGCATTTTAATTCTTACCGGTCTCATCTGGATAACTCGGGGCCTGGTGAATCTCACACCACCATTAGGGAAATATGGGCACAAGCAAAATGCTTAACAGCGAAGGGCTCCAATTTCCCACCTTAATGGGCATCCTCTTCCTATAATTCCCACATCTCCCTACACTTTCTTTTTTTTTTCCTGTCCTTAAATCCAAGCCTTTGTTTATTTTTCGCTTTAGATTCCTTTCTAGTCATTCTCTACACTCCGTCCGTCCTCCCTGCATACAATATTTCCATTGATTTTACCTCCATCTACTTAGACAATGTGTGGAAAAGGGGCTCCCATAAAATATATTTTAAAAGAAATTCTTCACACACACATTTCCCCACACCAATGCAACTACACTTCCACACACACACACACACACACACACCTGACAGAACAGGTTTGTGGCAGTTCTTTTTTTAATCGTCAGATTCCGTTTGTGCGGTCTGACAACTTGAGACAGGTGACTAATAAGTCCAGGCTTGGCCATATACTGTATATATATATATATATATACGTATATATATACAGTATACATACACACACACACACATATATGTTGTCTTTACACACCGACACAAAAGAGAGCCCTTATCCTAAACTTGGATGTGCAGCCACACATTTTATTTACACACACACACATACACACACAGTCACAGACACAGACACACTAGCCCCTAATCATCCTGGCGTCAAGCACTCCGCTGGCGATCACCACTTCACCACACTGCCATCATGGGCCAATTAAGTGGCCATATATCTGTCTAATAGTCTCCTCTGGCTGAACGAACAGTCCAGGAGTAGCAGTAGGAAGCTGCGACATGAGCCCACCCACAGCTAGCAGTCAATTTGTAGCTTAAAGCCTTGTTGCCACAACACTCCAGCATTATTAGGACTAGTAGCACTATTGAGGATTTGAGTGTGTGTGTGTCAGAGACAGGCAGCTAAGGAACATGATTCTTTCCTGGGTAAATATAGCCAAATTTGTTGTATTAATAACACATTTACATGTGTATTAGTTATTTCCCTTTTTACAGGGGTAGCCTATATCAGTTCATGAACTGAACGTCATGAAAGAAAGTAGAATCGTGATCATAATAACATGGGCTACTCCTGCTGCAGTAACACACAACAACTAAAACTCAACGCTGAACCCCTGATGTCAGGTCCTGGAAAAATATTCACAGACACAACACACAAAGGTAAAATGGTGCGTTCTGTGTGAGTTATTTATCAACATTCAAGAACAATTTGGAATTCTTTAACACACACCAACTAAAACTCAACTCTGAACCCCTGATGTCAGGTCCTGGAAAAATATTCACAGACACAACACACAAAGGTAAAATGGTGCGTTCTGGTGCGAGTTATTCATCGACATCCAAGAACAAAACTACAATGCCAAGGTTGGCTGTACATTATCTGAATTTGGAATTCTTTAACACACACCAACTAAAACTCAAATCTGAACCCGTGATGTCAGGTCCTGGAAAAATATTCACAGACACAACACACAAAGGTAAAATGGTGCATTCTGATGCGAGTCATTCATTGGCATTCAAGAACAAAACTACAATGCTAAGTTTGTATGTGCATTATCTGAATTTGGAATTCTTTAACACACACCGACTAAAACTCAAATCTGAACCTGTGATGTCAGGTCCTGGAAAAATATTCACAGACACAACACACAAAGGTAAAATGGTGCGTTCTGGTGCGAGTTATTCATCGACATTCAAGAATGCCAAGGTTGGCTGTACATTATCTGAATTTGGAATTCTTTAACACACACCGACTAAAACTCAAATCTGAACCTGTGATGTCAGGTCCTGGAAAAATATTCACAGACACAACACACAAAGATAAAATGGCGTGTTCTGGTGCGGGTTATTCCTCGGCATTCAAGAACAAAACTACAATGCCAAGGTTGGCGGTACATGATCTGAATTTGGAATTCTTTGACTTCCTTGACAATACATGGCTGGATTTAGAGAATGATATGGATCCAAACACACAGTTATATTTTCCAACATTAACATCTGCTTATACTACATGGATGAACAATACAATAGCACCAT
This sequence comes from Doryrhamphus excisus, assembly GCF_030265055.1. NCBI lineage: Eukaryota > Metazoa > Chordata > Actinopteri > Syngnathiformes > Syngnathidae > Doryrhamphus > Doryrhamphus excisus. The sequence continues at coordinate 3,277,700 of NC_080467.1, forward strand.
TAAAGAAATGAAGAGAATAAATGATCAATTATTCATTTCAACAGCAAAAGCCTTTACACCCATTTCAAAAACATCAAGCTATATTGGAGCCAATCTAACAAACCATTTACAGTAATTGCAATCTCACAGACCTGAAGTGATGCAGAGAAAGGAATGGGTTGTGAGCTGGAAGGATACGAAATGAACTGTTTCAAAAGAAGAGTGGAGGAGGGGTGGCGGTATGTAAAAAAAATGTAAATATTATGAAATAATATTTTTATCACTCATTTCACAAAGTGAAACCCATGCAAACATTCATTACACATCGAGTGAAATACAGTATAGCTTGCAAGTTTGATGATTTGTGGCTTACATAAAATGAAAAAAACAGTTGCTTAAAAAATGTAAATATTGTAAGATTCAATTTTCTCACAGTATCACATTTTTATTATATGGTAAAGACAGACAGTATTTATTTTTTAGTATTTATTTTCCATTACCGTATGTACTATATTGGGTAATACAAGTGTAAAGGTGAATTCTACTTTGCGGAAATTTGCTTAGTGCTGTCGGGCCTGGAACCAGTTAACCACGATAAAGAAGGGACAGTAATAGAATCAATATGGAACCACAAAAAATGGTTATAAAGGAGATTAAAACGCTAAATAGCTAATAATAGGCCATAGTAAACCACGAAACAGCGATCAATTACTATTAAATAATGAGTGAGGGAGCGATGTTTCCAACAGCTATAGGTGAAACGATACTTAACATAAAAAGTGGAATCATTGTGCCGAGAAACAAATAAGAGGGAAAGGTAGTGACTAGTGATTATTCTAATTTTGCGGCTGATGTCAATTTAAATGAAGTCACACTGGGAGTCACTGGACAGACACAACGCAATCACACTTTGACTCCTCATCCAATTGTCTCTCTTTGTTTTGAGTTTAATTTTCATTAGTTTCATCACTGAGCCGCTGTTAAAAGGCCCTGTTTGGATAACCTTAACAACAACCAATTATTATAATCACTGTATTTACTAAAGGTGTCTTACAATATATGAGTGTTGAATTTGGAGGAGTCTGATTCTTCTGTCAAGCTCACAATCCAATCGTATGAAAATCTTGTCATTACTCAAAATTGCAGTATTCTGTCTACATTGGGGTGCCAAAACATTTTAATACAAGAAATTAGGTTTTTTAATTGAGTTGCTGTATTCAAATCACTTTGTTCCTATTTTTAGTGCACTTTAAATCAAAGGTACTGTTGTCGCACACCTCATTTGGTTATCTGAGTTTTTTTCTGTGAGGTGGGAAATGTTGCATATGAGATCGGTTTATTCGAACGCCTTCGGGGTTTTTGTCATTTTGTTTATTTCCATCTGCATCAGTGACTGTTTTCCAGAGTGTGGGTCAAAGAAAAATAGTTGGCACATAATGGTAGAAACATTAAGTTTCAAACTTTTCTTTTAACCTCTACGCTCAAAATAAAGAATCTGATCTGGGAATTTGAGTGTCACACAATGAGCGGACATAACATAAAAAAATATACAAAAACAACATAGAAACTATGTATTCTATGGCCAGTTGCAGGAGTGAAGGTTCTTGGGGAAACGGCACCACATCTGACTGGTTTCAGTCACAAATAGTGAAACAGTAAATATTTCACCATTCAAAAACAGGAAATGTGCCGTTCATTGTTATATTTCACAGCAAAATAATAAGATGGACATTTATTTTGGTGTCTTTAAAGTGCTGGACTTTTGCACAATACTGTCCTGTCATCCTTCATTTATAAAACATTAGTAGAACCCTGTAGACATGCTTACAGTCAAACTCCTATTATTAATAGTTTAAGTTACATTGCATAACTTCTAATGTATTTTTGCTAATCTTAAGAAGACAAAAACTCGCCACTTCATTAAATAATCAATTAATTTCTGTAAAAAACGAGATGTAGGCAGCGAGCGAATTACGATATTGCCAGGGACTGTATTATTTCAATGCAGGCTGTCTTCATTAATGTAACAAGATGATCTAATCACCAACCAAGCTGCTGCAGCTGCAATTTATTTCGGCCTTCACCTCATTGCTGCCTTTTTAAAGCTGAAAATATGACTATATGCACCATTATGACCCTACCCCTGAAGTCCCCTGTCTCAATATAAGGGGCCAGAAGGGGGGATAGAGATTGATGAGGAGCCCTTTTGATACACTGCTGCAGGCAAAGGAAGAGGAAATTGATTGAACCTTGATGAGAATTATATCAAGGGGCACGTTCATTTGCGGCAATAGACCTGCTTCATACATTGGGGAGCGGAGGGACCTGTACATATGTATGATCTGTGCTCGACTGTGATTCACACATCAAGGGAAGCACAGGGGAATCTTCTTTTGACATACCCTCTGATAATATCAGTTTAGAACATGTAGTTGTGAAGAAGTAATACTAGTTGTATTTTTTTGTATTTTTTTTTTACCTCTGAAAGACCATACCTAAATTTAACCAGTAATAATGCCAAGATGAACCACCTAAGAGCCCATGCACAAGACAACTCTACGACTTCAAGAAACTTCTCTATGAAAATCAGTGTTTTTATTATCATAAATTCCAGTGTATTGTATTTGTGGCGCACTCACACAATTTAGAAGGTAAAAACAGATAAGATGCACTTGTCCACGTCATAAGATGGCATAAGTAAGATTAAGATAAGTAAGAGAGGAACGGTCAGTACTCAGTATAACAGTCTGACTCACGGTGTCAACACCAAATTCATAACACGTCAACTTAACACTCAAAAGGTACCAGTATAATGTACCAGTGAGATTTTAAAAACATTTTTCCCAATTTTTTTGAGCTAGGCATTTGATTGGAGAACAAGCAGTGACCCGTCCAGGGTGTACCCCGCCTCTCACCCAAAGTCAGCTGGAATAGGCTCCCTAATGAGGATGGATTGTGCTGCAATGTTGCCTCTGTCCACCAGAGGGAGCAAAGAGAGAGGGCGATGTCATTACAGCGCCCCAATGAATGTTTTGCCTAGTTGCAATGCATTCTGGGAAAACTTCACTAAATCATACCGGCACATGTTTTTATATTTCTCAGGTACACCTTTTGAATGTTAAGTTGCTGTGTGATGAGATTAGTATGCTTGGTAAAATGCCACTGAGTCAGACTCTTATATTGTAATACTGTTATATACAATGATTTCCAATGAGTTGACAAGCCTATTGTGATTTCAGTGATTGGCTCGAGCTGCCTAAACTTTTTAAATTCAAGCACATAAAAAGTCTCTCCCTTCCTACTATGCACACACACATTTACACAAAAATAACCAAGACTGACACAAACAGGAGCACTGAAGTGGAGGCTTGCAAATTTTATTGATCAGGTTTCACAAAACTATAGCACTCAGCATTTAGGATTTATAGCCTTTTTATGCAGAGTACAACCATTTAGGGGCTCAACTGTATTTGACAAAAAAGACTACACAATACTGATGTCATGTTTCTGTTTATAATAAAGGAGGAATAACTTTTAATGAAAAAAAAACATATCTCAAGCAGGCAGTGTGTAATTAATTTTACACTGGTTTCACAACGTTCATGTGATGCATAGTTTGGTTGGTTGATGGAATGGAGACCATTCCATCAGACCGCTGGTGCATTCAGCTATGATTGTGTGTGTTGCTGCATGTGTACGTGTGTCTGCCATGGACATACAGCATGCCATCTGGCAGGGGCGCCTCACACCAAGCACTACTCATCCCTGTGCGTCGGTTCAGAACCACTGGATCACAGATCCACATCACTCTCCACGTCATACATTGTCAAAAATAAATACATATTATAAATTCGCAGGTGCCTTGAGAGAATGCATTAATTGTAGTCTATAGTTGCCAATCATATATATTTTTTTTCAATTTCCTGTGTTTCATCATTTTTTTCTTCCTCCACAGCAACTGTCAACGTGCCCCACAGGCATGTCCCCAGGGACAGCTGAGATCAATCTGAAGATGCTCACAGATATTCATTAAGGCTGTAGCAGACACTAAAACTGCGTAATAACTACAGTCGCAGACTGAAGAAGCGGCGACTGAGGTAGCTATTTTCCATTCACTTTGACGAAAAGAGGAAGGAATGGTCCAAATCGTGAGATAATTGACAATAATTCCTTTTTTTTTTACTTTTACAAATTACATCATCTGTGGTTAGCATATATAACCAATACTGCTTTAAAAGAACATTGAAATTTGTAAAGGCTATTGCTTCTGTTTAGTTTTTCTTCCAGGTTCTTTGACTGTGTTGCTATGGGAAGTCAATTATCACAATGATTAAAAGGTTTCGAACTATTGGAAAATAAAAGCAATTAATTTCATAATGGTGCTGGACTCTATCATCAATGAGGAAGACCACAAAAGGATCCCATAATGAAAGTACACAGAGTATGTAAAGCAGTGGCTGCGTCCATCTAGAAAGTGAAACATAATCCTTTGTGTCTTGAAAATCCAGGAGCCATATCTTAAGTGTTGTGCAAGGTGAGTGTTTGTGTGTGTGTATGTGCATCATGGACGGAGAGTTTGTGTGTCCTGAAGGCCCCCCACAAACAATGCACTGAGCTATTCGACTGTATAACATATAAAAGTCTGCATGTAAGAAATCTATTGTATTAAACAAGTTGATTGCAACTGACTCAAGATGAAAAAAAGGTAAAACAAAAACTGCACTCCACAAGCCATGAAAGCACATCTTTCACTTTTCTGTGCATTCTAAAGATATTAATACTGCTAAAAAGGTGGCCATGAAGACTACACGTAATGGGACACACCTATTTTGCCTATAAAGCTTTCTGAAAAAAACAAAAACAATGCTCCAGTGCATAATGTGACCTGCATATTAACCAATCTACAACAACATTGTTGTTATTAACGGGGGCCTGTTATGTTACGTGCCGGGCCGAGCAGTGCCACGCACCCACGCCTCCATACCTCGAATAGACCAGGTCGGAGCTGGCGAGCTTTCTCTGCACATTTGGCGTGCTGTTTTGTCAACACCGACAAAATTCGAAAGTGGGTTTCGGCAGTAGTCCGGAAGCTCACGGGAGCACATGGGAGTATGACCAATTACAGAGGAGTGGGTGTGCCTGGAGGCGGGCCATGGTTGAAAAAAAAAAAAAAATCAAGTACACCGTTTTGGAAAGTCAAAGAAATAGCTGGAATAGGTGCAGATTCTGGAAGATCAAGTTTGGTGTTCTATAGGAGTCCACGGCTCAATACAAAATGGCCAAAATTGAGCATAATACGTAGGTGCCCTTTAACAATGTTACACCAAAGAACTATGTCAAAGTTTGGATAAGACTTTTTTAAATATCATCGGTCTGCTTTAGCATTTCACTCTTTTCTTCTCTATTGTTACTTCTTGGGGACCTTTTGAAACATCTCGACCCTGTTGACAAAATATCTTGAAATGTTTGCTTTCAAAATGTTACCATTGATGGGGTCAGAATCCTTGGTACAAAAAGAACTGTATTGTGATACCACAAAACACCTCTACTGATGAGGGTGCACATCTAAACATATTCACAGAATAGCCTCTCCACAGCAGCAGCGTACAGCTCAAGGCCTTCCTGCGCCAATGCTGTGTAAACATTGCACACGTCAAGGCATCAGAAATAATCATGATGCGCGGCAGCAGCGACGGGATGCAAAAATCAAGTCGGACTTCTTCAAAAGCTCCACTTGAAGCTGGTGGCGTTCGAGTGGAGATGCTAATCGCCAAAAAGGTCCGGGTGTAATACCTTCCCTCCCATTCAGCCTGCCATCCTGTGAAGCCGCTGTCTTAATTATCACCATAGGACATACATCACCAGAGCAAACGCAAATGTTATCAAAGCCACAAAGAAGGCTTACAGTTGCCGTTATTGCTGGCCGTTAATTGATCTTATCTTAATCACATTATCTAATTCAAATAAAGTACTTTAATATGCCGCAGTGGCCGTTTAGGCCCTCATAAAGATCCGCAGAGGAGCGAAAATTCATCTCATCTTCGAACGGAGGGTATTTGTCATGCACTGTTGCTCTTACTCGCTGCACTTACAAATGCATGAAATAAGTTTTACTTGGGCAACACAAACCGCATGAAAATATGCTTTGGCCCAACTTCATTTATGCAATACAGTAATACCATGTTTATGGCAGTTAATTGGTTCCAGACAGTACTTTTTGTGAAGTAGGATTTCTTATTTAAAATATGTTTTTGTAGTTTGTAGTTTTGTAGCATAGAAAACCAGTTTTTTAACATTATTAGAGACCTGTAGACATGAAACAACACCCCTATAATCACTTTTACACTCCTATTACCCAACAGTAGACATAAGAAAAAAAGGGCGAACATTGAACATCAACATGTTAGCATTGGGAGCGTCACATTATCACAGATCAATGATCAATGTAACATTACGGACACCTAGTGACCAGTGCAAAATACTACATATCATAAAGGCAGACCCCTAGCATACAGTTTCTTTCATTTGATGCTTATATAGTAGTAAAACTTACATAATTTTACATTACAGTTTACATTACATTACAGAACACACAGTTCTTACACAAAACAAAACTGAAAATACTGCAAATCGTTTGATGTTGATGATGGTCCTATGTCGACACGCTTTTATTTCTGAATGCCTTGAAAGCCATCACTCGTTTGTTGCGGTTAATTGGTTCAAGGCCCAACTTGAATAAGTGAAATACCAAAGTATGATTCACTATGAATAAATGGAATATGGAAAAAACTGTTTATGAATGTTGTAGAATGTTTCAGATAATGAGGTTTGTGTATTTGAAAGTGAGCCCTGAAAGAAGTTTGGCATGGCTCAAAACGCCCAGTTTCAAAAGGCGTGGTAAAACTGCCCCTTTGTGATGTCACAGAGGGATGGACTTCCTTATATGGGCGCGTATATAAGCCATAAAAACTCTGCCCTTAACCAACCTCTGCTTTCTCTGCTCTCCCCTCTCTGCTCCTCTGTTTACTTGCTAGCAAAGCTACATTTGTTTACAATTCCCAACAACGCCACTATCAGGCATTTCATTTAAAAACTGCATTTTGTGCTTAGTTGTGTTGTCATTGACAAATTATCTGAATCATTTGAGTGTGGCAAACCAGAGTCGAAGTCCCGAGAGACTACTTACTATACACACAAAGTGACTGTCATGTCAAATCCATACCTCTAAAACGGGAAATTTAAATTATATTAAAAACGCTTTCTTAGTCATTGTGTTATAATGGTTGTATTTTATACAAAATACGGTTTCTGCTTTGACTGAACATTATCAAGTTTTTGATTGAAATGTTCCTGCTATAAATTACACCTTAATCTCGTTCGTTGGAAACAAGGTAAAGGTAAAGTAAATTGTTGAATGAGTGGATGAAGAGTAAATACATGATTACGGATAATGATGAGATGTACTTGTCTCATGTTCGTACTCAGCAAAAATATCCACAACCATAATCCACAACCGATTTATAACAAAGTATCGAAGTCATCCCCAGTTAGAACCAGTTTGAGTATGTCCCACACAAACTTAACTTTCACTTTCCAGGCACACAAGCTTATTTTTCACTTTCTAGAGGGGCACAGCACTGTAACCAAATATATGGCTCTTATTTTTCAACATTTTTTACATTGTGTGATCACTGATTACTTCGCCACTCATTTTAATTAATATTAATGTTCATTCCGTTTCTATGTCCTCCTCAAGGACATAGGTGACCTGGAGTTGTTTCTAGCTGATTTTATTTTTGTTTTGCCAGACCAGTCTCCAGCCAATCATAGGGCCAAAGGGATGTTAATTCCATCATTATTTGTAGAAATATAGTTGTTCATTTATGGGCAGCATGGCGGAGCATGTGGTTAGTGCTTAGGATGCAGGAGATCTGGGGCTTAGCCCAGATGGAAGATTAAATTACTTGCACTTGCAAAAATGTCGTTTTTTTTTTTTTTTTTTTTTTTTGCTCTGACACCACAACTTTCAAATTAGCACTACTTTAAGGCAGATAAAAGGCACTGGAGAACACTTATAAATGCATAAACTTAAAAAAATAAAATAATAACACCTCAAGTACAGCAAGCGGCTGGCTGAAGTCACTTCAGATCATTGATCCAGGGAAAGAGAACATTTTTCTAAAAAATAATAATAATTGTCTTCACTATTTTCATCTCTAACATAATTTTATATAACAAATCAGTAAACTCCCGATGAAAAAAAGCTAAATTTACATATTCCACTGTTGGATCTTAAGGAGGTTCAATGTAGAGCTAAAAAGTGAAAGTGGCTGTTGATCAAAAGTTTAAAACAATAGCTTAACAACACCTTTTAACATCAGGAAATAACATTTGCTTCCACCTTTTAATGTCGTGCAAATTCAAAACGGTCAGTTTTGTGGTCTTCAAAGAGACAAGGCTCTTGAAGACCTTTTTTGTTCTTAAAACCTTCCCGTGCAGATGCTCTCTGGTGGTTATTGGACTGCATTCAGCACCAGTAACTACCTTCATTTGGGCTGAGGATGGTCTCGTGTCTTGACGGACAGCCAATTGAATCCAGGGCCAGTGACATTTTTTTGGGTCTACCACTTGACGTTTTTTTTTTTTTTTTCCCATAACCCTCAGGATTTTTGAAGAAGTTTCAAATGACTGTCTTACTGCATCCAACATCAGCAGTCATGGTGCACTGTGAAAGGCCTTCCTTATGTAGCTCAACAATCCGACCGCATTGTTTTGTGCCTTTGCCATCAAGAGATCATGCCATTGAATCCACATTTTTGCCAAGATTTTGGCTTTTAAAGGCTGTGGTCCTAAACTCTTGATCAGCTGATGAACAACCTATTTAAAATTAATGCTTTTGTATTAGTCTCATTTCTTCTTTTCTTCATTTTCTCCTTAGAACATCCTAAAAGAACCCATAAATGTAGTTAGAATGTTGTATTCTCGTGTAAAACGATTCCAATGTTTCAGATAATGAGGTTTGTGTATTTGAAAGTGAGCCCTGAAAGAAGTTTGGCATGGCTCAAAACGCTCAGTTTCAAAAGGCGTGGTAAAACTGCCCCTTTGTGATGTCACAGAGGAATGAACTTCCTTATATGGGCGCATATGTAAGCTATAAACACTCTGCCTTTAACCAACCTCTGCTTTCTCTGCTCGCCCCCACTCTCTGCTCCTTTGTTTACTTGCTAGCAAAGCTACATTTGTTTACAATTCCTAACAACGGCAGTATCAGGCCTGAGTGGTTGGAGTTCCTGATTCCCTACCAGCAAAAGAAATGGAACATGGGCCAGTAGGAAGCTGGACTAATCGATGCCTTTCCAATGTTACTTGGTTGTGTGGACTGAAGTAAGTAATAAGTAACAATTTATCAGTGTTAAGCGTATGTACTGTGCATATTATGTATTGTTCTTTGATTGGTTTATCACTGCTAGCGTACATATTACATCCCCATGTCACCGGGAAATGGTCCAATACTCAAGTAACACAACAACATTTTTGGAATTCATTACATAAGTGCACCTTAAAGTGCGGAAAATACATTTTAAAGTGTATGTACGGCATTGCATGAACAAACTGAACTTTTTATTGACTTACATTTAATTGCACATTTTAAAAAATATATGTATTTTTACGCACATTCTGCACCTTTCATCATGCACTTTTTGACAACTCACCATCAGAATGCGTTTGATACCTTTAAGCTTTAAGGCTTCGAAAAATATGCTAAGTTGGAAATGATCTCCATATTATTTTGAGCACTTTTCACTTGCATTTTCCACTGAAATCTTCAGAGGTAGCATTCAGAACGCAACTGAAAGTTCATCCAACTCCAACAAATCCAACAAATAACTTCCAAGATTTTGGCTGCTTTCACGTTCTAAATGAGATAAAAACAATGGTGGAATCACCAAAAAGACACAAATAACAACAATAAGATGGATGCGCTGTAATGAATGGACAGGCAACAAAGGAACTAATACAAGGGAAAATGGAGCAAAGAGGAGGGATAGAACAATCCATTGGGACACTTTTCTTTTATTCTCTTCTTTCTTTCATCTCATATATTTTTGTTTGTTTTGTTTATTTCTCCTTTTGAGAGATTTACTTGTGTGTGTTGTCCAAAGAGGCGGGGCGGAGGGTGGGGGACTTATTGTTATGTGTGTGTTTGTGCATGGAAGAGAGTGTGTTTGTCCTTGTTTGCCTAATTATATTTCCCAAATTTCCATAGTGAAAATAGGCTAAGCTGTAATTGGCTTGACAAAGGGAGTAATTGTTATTTTTTCCTTGATTATCATTATTATCTTCATCATATTAAAATCAAATTCACATTTTGAGTCACACATCACACGGATGAATACATTTTATCCTATTTCAGTGTAATTGAAAAAAAAAAAAAACCTCTTAACTGGTCCGTACTTCCTCTTTCCAAAATGTTTCTCCAGCATGCACATTTTCTTTTTTCCCCCCATCGTTTGGCATTCAATTTTGTATTTTTTTTGTACTTGTGAACCTTCACTATTATGCCTTCTAGTTGCAGATCAAAGGTAAAATTGCATCTCTTTTCATATGCACGAGCTGCTATTCAGAATCCCCCTCAGCACCTTTGCAACAAACCGTCCGGCAGCCTTTTCAAAAAGGTTGTGGGGAAGGGCGGGGATAGCGCCCAAGTGCAGATGGAGGGAGTGAAAAGTCAGCTTGGGCTGAATGGGGAGGGGGCACATGTAAAGCTGGTGGTGGTTAGGAGGTAGGATGAAGAGCGATGCCACTGGAGGGAACTTGAGGTCAATAAAGAATCAATACGGTGGGTTTGAAGAGAAGAGACTGTGGAGTAGGCCATGGCTGCTGCTGATTCTTGGGGAGGTTTTTAGCACAGGAAGCAGAAAGAAACATGTCCAGGTATCACGTCTTTCTTTTCCACCCAGAAGCATAAGGACACAGATGTTTGTCCACCTATTCATACAAAATGCTAATCATAAAATACACTCATTCACAACATTCCACACTGCAATATCCTCGAAGGTTGCAAACAGGACTTTGCAACAGGGGTGTCCAAAAATTCCCAGCAAGGGCCTCATCGTAAAAAAAGAAAGGATGCAAGTGCTACTTCATATGCTAATAAGGTCTATACATTAAGAACAGACTATGCTGTAGGTGAAAAAGCATATTATTAGAATGAACTTTGCTCCTTGCTAGTTTTTACATTTTTTTACTGCTGCTGTTTTTTTTTTTTCACCACAGTTCAACTTTCTTCTTAAATCATCTTCATATATTTTTCTGAATTTTCATATATTTTTTTTCCCAACCTAATTTACCAAATACAACAATTTTGTTCATCTTATCATGGCATTATCGCACAAATTGTGTTTTTTCTTATTAATATTTCTATTAATGTTCTTTTTAAATTACAGGTGTTTTTTAATTATTATTATTATTCAATTATTATTTCAACTTTCTTGTAAATTTCCTTAAATTAAGTTCCATAATATTTCCGTTTTATTCTTGTAATATTATAACTTTTTGGGTGACTGAATTTTCCATTGTTTTACGTTATGTATTGTTTTGTTTGTTTGTTGACTTTAAAGCAATATTTTTATTTTATTTTTATATATTTTTATCCCAACCTAATTTACCAAAAACAACAATTTTGTTTATCATATTGTGGCAGTATCTCGCAAATTGTGACTTTTTTCAAAATTTTTTCTTATTAATATTTCTATTGATACTATGACATTATTCTTTTTAAATTACAGGTGGGTTTTTTAATTGTTATTATTATTTAATTATTATTTCAACTTTCTTGTAAATTTCCTTAAATTAAGTTCCATAAAATTTCTGTTTTATTCTTGTAATATTGTAACCTTTTGGGTGACTGAATTTTCCGTAGTTTTACGTTATGTATTGTTTGTTGACTTTAAAGCAATATTTTTATTTTATTTTTATATTTTAATGTTATGCTGCTACAATGTTATTTTTCCACATAATATTATGATTTTATTGTAAAATGTAAAAAACGTTTTTTCTTAGATTACAACTTGTTTCTTGTAAAATTTTGACATTTTTCTCGTGAAAGATTTATCCTATTTTTGCTTTTTTGTTTTCTTCATAAATTATATTTTTTGAATGTGCTGTGGGGCATTAAAAAAAAAAAAACATTCGTCTGGAAACACATTACACACCCCTGCTTTACGGCAACAAAGTGTAAAGTTTTGGTTTGGCGTAAACAGAAATAGTGGTAACTGATGGTTATGCCATCATGGAGCTAACAATATTCAGCACACCTTACTGATTTATGAAGGGGGGGGGGAAAAAACAACAAAAACATGTCAAAGTCACTCTTCATTAAAATTGCAGCGGATGTGTTGTGACATCTCTGACATGTGGGAAATAACGAGGCGATGCGAGAATGATAGAAAACAGCCTTTGAAGTGTGCCGTTCCTATGTAGAAGCATTACTTTCTTCCAGGGTGGAATAAAGCCTCCAATTAGGCAAATAAAGATATCAATTAAGTGACATAATTAAGATTGTGTAGATATATGAAAATGAATGTCCCCAAGGTACCCGTAGTAATGACTTGCACAGCGGTATAAAAGGTAGGCATAAGTTATAGCCCAAATGAAAAATCTACAGTAACATATGCAGTATGCAAGGTCACCCTTTATCCTTCATCCGCGCCTGTTTATTTTCCGGCTGTGTGTCATTTTCCTGCCCTAAGCTTTGCATGAATGCAAAGGGCCATGCCTCATCATATGTTGGGCAAATAAAGTTGTTTTACTCCCTCATACGGGCAGATAGAATACTAATAACGTACAAAAAGCTTCTATTAATATCATTCTGCACTCAGAGAGGAGGAAGCCGCCATTAACATAAAAAGGTTGAACTACAAGCTTGGTAATTAGCGGAATTGCTATTACAGTTAAAACCAGACAATTGGTGGGGGAAATCAACGCATCCTGTCTGACCCGGCGCAGATGCCCGACACAATCACCGATTCATGCAACACACCTGTGTGTGAGACCCTCGGCCCTTTAAGGTTCGAAGGTCACCAGAGCAGTAGTGGGCGTCAAAGCTGCTGTACAGAACAGAAACGCCCGAGGCAGGGCCCAGCAAGGCATTGTACATATCAATTAGAAATGTGAGCTTGGTCTTAGTTAATGATGTCCTTGCATGGATTTCTCTACAAAGCAATTAATGCAGCTGTTTGTGCTAGAGGATGCCCCCATATGTACAATGTCAACCCAACTCCTACACAAACATGTAGGAAGAGCCTATGTAAGAAGACATACAAAATACACTTCGGCTACATGCCCACACGTCTTTTTCCATCATGATTATCTGTCTTTAAGCAACTCTTTCTGCAACGATACAGTGGGTCGGGACCTGAAATGGCTAAGGAGGCAAGGAGTTTCTCCATCCCAGAGTGCCAGAAATACTAGTTTGTACGGAACTAACACCAGCAGTCATTAGACCAGGTCGAGGAGGAAAACTGGGTCTTCTAAATTTGGTTCCTGAGCCGAGAAAGTTTAACAACCCCGGCACCATTATGCTGGAGGAGCACTGATAATGAGGAGAAGGTTGAGAGATGGAGTGCACCGAACACCAAAATACACAAAAGACAGGTTTATATAAGCACATTGCGTCCATAAACGCACACACACACACACACACACACACACACACACACATGGACACCATACAACACAGACTCTTCCAGCACAAAAAAAGGGAAAAAATCCACTGCTCTCCATCTTTAGCCTTTTATTAGAATTCACTGCAACTGATTAGTCCAGGTACAGTTTACCTGCCTCTTCCCTCGGCCTTTAACAGAATAAAATGAAGAGAAAATGGATAGGTGTTTTTTTTTTTTTATTAGAACCATGGCAAGCACAGTGGAACCTCCTGGTTTAGCTAGTTTTTAAGTTCAGGTAGAAGATTTTGCTGTTGTGATTCTTGATATGGGTGTCCCCATTGCAGCGAGACGCAGCATGGACATCCTGTTTTGTCGTGAGTTATTGCTTGAATACAATTATTTATCAAAATGCTGGCACTTGAAACTTCCAGTGCTTCATTTTGGGTTAGAAAAACAAAAGTAGAAAGGTAAAAAAAAAAGTAAAGAAACACTAATGAATTTAAGAAATAACTCATGGCAAAACAGGAAGGTGGTGTATGTGTATTCTTATCACAGAACATCCGGAAGTCAGCGACATATCCCATTTATGATGTCATCAGCAGTTGATTCGCTGAAATGTTAACACAAACATGTTATACATGTATAAAAATATTCCAAATAATTGATGAATGAAAGGAAAAAAATAGCATTTTAGGTTACTTTTACCATCAGTAAAGTTGTGATTCTTGGACATACGTATGTTCCTGTTTTGTCGTGAGTTATTGCTTGAATACAATTATTTATCAAAATGCTGGCACTTGAAACTTCCTGTGCTTCATTTTGGGTTAGAAAAACAAAAGTACAAAGGTAAAAAAAAAAAAAAGTAAAGAAACACTAATGAATTTAAGAAATAACTCATGGCAAAACAGGAAGGTGGTGTATGTGTATTCTTATCACAGAACATCCGGAAGTCAGCGACATATCCCATTTATGACGTCATCAGCAGTTGATTCGCTGAAATGTTAACACAAACATGTTATACATGTATAAAAATATTCCAAATAATTGATGAATGAAAGGAAAAAAATAGCATTTTAGGTTACTTTTACCATCAGTAAAGTTGTGATTCTTGGACATACGTATGTTCCTGTTTTGTCGTGAGTTATTGCTTGAATACAATTATTTATCAAAATGCTGGCACTTGAAACTTCCTGTGCTTCATTTTGGGTTAGAAAAACAAAAGTACAAAGGTAAAAAAAAAAAAGTAAAGAAACACTAATGAATTTAAGAAATAACTCATGGCAAAACAGGAAGGTGGTGTATGTGTATTCTTATCACAGAACATCCGGAAGTCAGCGACATATCCCATTTATGACGTCATCAGCAGTTGATTTGCTGAAATGTTAACACAAACATATTATACATGTATAAAAATATTCCAAATAATTGATGAATGAAAGGAAAAAAATTAGCATTTTAGGTTACTTTTACCATCAGTAAAGTTGTGATTCTTGGACATACGTATGTTCCTGTTTTGTCGTGAGTTATTGCTTGAATACAATTATTTATCAAAATGCTGGCACTTGAAACTTTCTGTGGTTCCATTTTGGGTTAGAAAAACAAAAGTAGAAAGGTAAAAAAAAAAGTAAAGAAACACTAATGAATTTAAGAAATAACTCATGGCAAAACAGGAAGGTGGTGTATGTGTATTCTTATCACAGAACATCCGGAAGTCAGCGACATATCCCATTTATGACGTCATCAGCAGTTGATTCGCTGAAATGTTAACACAAACATGTTATACATGTATAAAAATATTCCAAATAATTGATGAATGAAAGGAACAAATTAGCATTTTAGGTTACTTTTACCATCAGTAAAGTTGTGATTCTTGGACATACGTATGTTCCTGTTTTGTCGTGAGTTATTGCTTGAATACAATTATTTATCAAAATGCTGGCACTTGAAACTTCCTGTGCTTCATTTTGGGTTAGAAAAACAAAAATACAAAGGTAAAAAAAAAAAGTAAAGAAACACTAATGAATTTAAGAAATAACTCATGGCAAAACAGGAAGGTGGTGTATGTGTATTCTTATCACAGAACATCCGGAAGTCAGCGACATATCCCATTTATGGCGTCATCAGCAGTTGATTCGCTGAAATGTTAATACAAACATGTTATACATGTATAAAAATATTCCAAATAATTGATGAATGAAAGGAAAAAATTAGCATTTTAGGTTACTTTTACCATCAGTAAAGTTGTGATTCTTGGACATACGTATGTTCCTGTTTTGTTGTGAGTTATTGCTTGAATACAATTATTTATCAAAATGCTGGCACTTGAAACTTTCTGTGGTTCCATTTTGGGTTAGAAAAACAAAAGTAGAAAGGTAAAAAAAAGTAAACACTTAAGGCAAGAAACACTAATGAATTTAAGAAATAACTCATGGCAAAACAGGAAGGTGGTGTGTGTGGTTTTGTGAAAACTTCAATCAAGAAATCACGTCTTCAATGAAGGTAACTTTGAATGTATTCATCATTTATATGTATCAATAAAAATGATATTTACAATTGTTTACTGACTGTAACTGTAAATCTATAAAAACATGTTTTGTGTTGATATTTTTGGCTTTTGGGGATGGATTAATTGGATTTACATGATCTCATATCGGAAAAAATTATCCAATTAGCATTCCGTGATAGTCAGACCTGTGGGAATGAATTAATGATGCTAAACAAGAGCCAAATTATTGTCAAAGTTTTGGAGTGGGGTGTTTGATATTTTAGCAGTGGATGAATTTATATAATTTAGTGGCGAAAAAAAACTTTTGAAGTAGAGCTATACTCGCCATAAAGTATCTGGAACTTAAAGTGTAATAATGCAAATACTGTATATTAATGCCATTTATTTGATATACATAACCTGAAGGGGTGACTTTAAGTGTTAAAGATATCTTCCAGTGTCACTGAGGAGATGTACAGTCCTGTTAATTTTCCCTGGCTAAATAAACGCTCTGAATTAATAGCATTTGTAAAAGCCAACTGATTAATTTTCTACAAGACACCCTCTGATTCAGATTTTAATGATATGGGAGGGAAGGGTCTATTTAATCATTATACAGACTGCAGTATGCGCTCCCAGTAAGTGTGGACGATTGGCCATTAAGTGTCCTCTGGTTATGAAGTGGTCTCTGGGCAGCTCAGACTTTGGCAAAGAGGCCCGGCAGTACACAACTCGGCACAGCTTGCCTCAGTTGACCGGCAGCCCAGGCAGATGGCCAGCAACCAAACAGCCCTATTAGCATTTGGTCTGGATTAAATCAAATGCCGAGTGTAGAGCTATCTCTGGAATGGCCCGGAAAAAAACAGTGGGAGAGGTGCGATCGGAGCTGCTGTCATGAGACTCCAGAGTATGTGGTACAACAATTGTTGACTTGTCGTACTGAGAAGTTGATTAGACATTACCATGTTTTGTTTGATTCCCAACTTCAGTCACTTAATAAATGCTAATGTATGAAGTACTTTAAAATCTGGTAATTTTCCTTAGCTTTCCAGAAGGGAAATCCTCACTTTGTTTGTATATGGTTCTGTAGCTGTTAGAAATAAAGTTTAGTTCTGTAGGTGTTAGGAATATAGTTTGTTTTTTATGGGCCTGCAAACAGCACATTGTAGATAATGTAAATATGAAAAAAATGGAAATTGTAGAAGAGTTGATACTAAAAACTAATGAGTCTGAACGGTCACTTATACACATACAGAGTACATATATAGCTGAATAATAATAAATATAGGAACTTGTCATTGAGGCTCCTGCTCCGGTTGTACAAGTACTGAATGGCACGTAGTAGCACGCTACCAATCCCGTTCTCCTGGAACACTACCCAAAGGATGCAATGAGGGACACAGTCGAATGCCTTTTCCAAGTCCACAAAGCACATGTAGACCGGTTGGGCAAACTCCAGTGCACCCTCCAGCACCCTCCCAAGGGTGTAGAGCTGGCCCAGTGTTATGCAATCATGACAAAAACTGCATTAAAACTCTTGTAATCCAATCCAGAGGTACTGTTCCCGACTTCCATGCAATGTAGAAGAGAAGTGTCAGCCAAGACAGTCCCTCAACACTCAGAACCTTGAGGAAATCAGGGCAAAACTCGTCCACCCCTGGAGGTTTGCCACTGAGGAGCATTTCGACCACCCCAGATACCTCAGCCACGGTGATGGAACTGTACGCGTACGTATCCTTTGACTCTGCTTCCTCAATGGAAGATATGCCAGTGGGATTGAGAAGGGTCTCAAAGTATTCCTTCAACCTTCCTGCCGCCACGACTGGCACCGACCATCTTGCAGCCGCAGCTCCAATTGGCTGCCTCAGCAATGGAGGCACGGAATATGGCCCATTCGGACTCAATATCCCGGTCCTCCCCCGGGATGCAGGCGTTGAAGAGAGTTGAAGACTCGACGAAGGAGTCTATATACCACTGTATACATGGTAATAACAAAATACCACAACTTCTGCAGTACCTCTCTGGCGTTTGAATCTCGACATACTCTGTGACAGTTCAACTCCTCAAAACAGTCGATAAAAATAACTGACGCTAAACACGATTAATGTCTGATTAAAATTTTCTGCTGCTATTAAATAAATAGAAATAGATTATGGCATACTTTTGCTTGATGTAAATTTTCAGTGCATTCAAAGCTGTCCAAGGTGTGTCAAGAGAAGTGGGTTACACTGTAGTACATTTTTCTATAGCGTTTTTTCTGTCAGCATTTTCAAAGAAATGCTTTATTCTTTGACGTTGATATTATAGCGCAATATTCCAGTCCAGCACCACTTGAACACTGTTGCCCTTCATTCATTCACCTTTGCAGTCATTGGCTTGACTTTCTTCATTTGGGTGACTAAAATTGAGCGTACCTCTGTGCATGTCAAGGTTTTTTGTAAACAGAGATTTTGCTGTAAATTTTACTGTGGAATTGAGAAAAAAAATGTGAGTAAAAATAAAAACATATATATATATATTTTTAGAATATGCTAAAATGATTACAGAAAGGATAGATATACTACAAGCTTGTAGACTTTTGTGGTTTGTGTCTCAACCTGGGAAAATGTGATGGACAGAGCAGAAGAATGAAGGAACTTGCAAAGAGTTCCAGGAGAAAAAAGTCAGTGACCTGTCATGTTTTCGCCAAACCTTCCCACTGCCTCGATGTGCATGCAGACACACGTATACATGCTCTCTCTCTCTCTCTTACACACACACACACACACACACACACACACACACACACACACACACACACAGGGGCATTGTGCACGTTAATCTGAACTGATTGCATGTCCACTTACATGAATTATGGACTGTGGAGGATGCATTATTTACTCAGTAGAATTAAAAAGGCATGCCAGGGTACTGAATGCCATCACAACATAATGACACACACACACACACACACACACGGAAAAAAATAACAGGACTGAAATTTAGAAAGAAAAGGATAAAAATAAGCACACATTCTATCCACTATTCCTAGTATATACTGTAGTATATGATTACCTTGTACACGCTTGACTTTCTTTCAAGTATAAACTGTTAGGCATACATTTTTTTGTATGATATACATTATGAACTAAAAAAGCTTAGATGCTGGTCAAGGTCTATACAATAGTGGAACAAATTAATTTGTTGCAGAAGGTCTGACTCTACCTAGTGACACAAACCTAGTGAGGACAAGCAGTATAGAAAACATATGGACGGATAGTTTCTTAAATTTTTACATGCACAAAAAATTCATATCAAGAATGCATATAAATATGTACATATAAATGATAAATGAAATTGAAAAATGATCATTTACTTTTACTGTAATTTAAGTCTACGACTGCTACCAAAGACACGATCGGCCACTAACATTCTACACTTTTGAGTTATTTCTTGAATTCAATAGTGTTTCTCTCCGCAGCAACCCAAAATAGAGCAAAAACGTTGCATGTGCATTCATTTTGACAAAGAAGGTGAGAAACACTATTGAATTCAAGAAATAGCTTGTGAGAAAATAGGAAGATATTGGTGGTTGATCTTGGTGTCTTCGGAAAAAGTCACATCTTCATCAATGAAGGTAAAACAAATGAAGTTAAAAGTTAAAAGCTAATTTGCCTCAAAATGGAAGTGACACAGAGAGGGACGCAGTATTATCAGTGAATGACTTTTCTGGTAGGCTACTATCGAACTGGCCATGCTGGTACTGTTTGGAAACAAAAAAAACATCAAAAGAACCAGTCATGATGTGGTATATATATCACTATATTGACACTTACTATGGTACCCATTATGTCATTGGATGGTCATATGACCTCGTACTTCTGTACGTGACAAAAAAAAAAAAAATATATTAGGAAAGCAGGAAGTGAACAAATGTAACAGTTGTGTCCTTTTGGACATGTGGAACTGTGAACTGATTATGTGATGCACTCAATTGTAATCTGATGCCTGTTCAAATGAAATAAAACCATTACCATTACCACATTTTTTCTTTTTTGCCTTGTATAGTACAGGCAATATAGTACATGTATTAGGGGGAATAGTTCCAATTTGCCCTCATTCTGGTGCCCCGCTTGACACACAGCGCAACCTCCAGAGCTGTAGAACTGTAAAAGAAGCCCTTTGAAACAGAGAACGGCAACCAGGAAGAGAATCACAATATAACAACAGCTTCCATCTCAAAACTTAATACCGAAATATAAAGCATGCTGGCTATTCATGTCACGTTATTGCAACACTAATACCCACAACTGCGAATTTTGGGCGACTAGCTGGCCCTGTGGTGCGGGCCGCCGGCTCCTGAATATGCATGCCGCCGAGCAGGAGAAGAGAGTGTGAGGCAGGCACAGAGGATTTGATGTTCAATAAAAGAGAAAGCCTTTGACATGGAATACGAGCAGGGCCCAGCCTCAATATAAAAGAACCAGGAGGGGAATTAGATGGATGGAGAATTCCTTCAGAAGTACAGGCAGAAAAGCGACAGAGTTATGAGGAACGGAAAGGGAGTGTTTCTGCGTTTCTGAGTGTGTGTGGGCTGAAGTAGGCAGTGACGAAAAAAGCAAGTGGGGATGTACACACGCATACAGGCTTTGTTCAAAAGGAAACATTTCTCTATGCATCCTCTTTGACAGAGTAGGGCCAACACAAACCTACGGAATGACGGAGAAAAGTCTCGCTGCAGTTCTCCAACACTTAAAAAGCGACAGCTCGCGGCTTGCATAGACGAGCTTCAACGTCAATGTGGTTGTTGAAAAATATCTACGCCTCTTAAAAGGTTGTATCATTTAAAGAGAGCTACAGTTCAGTGGAATTATAATTAAAAATTTCAGCTGTGGGGCTGTACGGTGGCCTAGTGGTTAGCGCGCAGACCACACAGCTAGGAGATCAGGGTTCAATTCCACCCTTGGCCATCTCTGTGTGCATGTTCTCCCCGTGCATGCGTGGGTTTTCTCCGGGTATTCCGGTTTCCTCCCACATTCCAAAAACATGCTAGGTTAATTAGCGACTCCAAATTGTCCATAGGTATGAATGTGAGTGTGAATGGTTGTTTGTCTATATGTGCCCTGTGATTGGCTGGCCACGAGTCCAGGGTGTACCCTGCCTCTCGCCTGAAGACAGCTGGAAAAGCGGTAGAATTTCAGTTGGAGATAGTGGGTCATCCTTGGAGGAATGTTTTCTGTTTTGATTCTCAAACTGAGGTCTGAGAAGTCCCAGTGGTCCACGTCATGGTCCGGGTTAGCGCGCAGACCTCACAGCTAGGAGAGCCGAGTTTGATTCCACTTTTGGCTATCTCTGTGTTGAGTTTGCATGTGGAGTTTGCATGCATGCTACGTTAATTGGCGACTCAAATTTGTCCATAGGTATGAATGTGAGTGTGAATGGTTGTTTGTCTATATGTGCCCTGTGATTGGCTGGCCACCAGTCCAGGGTGTACCCTGCCTCTCGCCTGAAGACAGCTGGAAAAGCGGTAGAAAATGAATGAATGAATGAATGGATGAATTTCAGTTGGAGATAGTGGGTCATCCACTCGATTTTTTTTTCTGTTTGTATTCTCAAACTGAGGTCTGGGAACTCCTAGTAGTCCAAGTCGAGCATTAATAAATATTGCATGGTGGACAAGTGGTTCATGCGCAGGCCACACAGCTAGGATACCCGAGTTTGATTCCACCCTCAGGTATCTCTGTGTTGAGTTTGCATGTGGAGTTTGCATGCATGCTAGGTTAATTGGCGACTCAAATTTGTCCATAGGTATGAATGTGAGTGTGAACGGTTGTTTGACTATCAATGGCACTTGCAAACGAACATAACGAACTCATCACGTGTTTGTTTTTGGTATCATTGCAACGTTCAAGTGCAAAGTACATTTTAAACTGGTGTTGATTCATATGGACTGATCCAGTGAATTTGTTCTTGATATGGATGTCACCTACACATAAACTTTTAATGGAAATCAGTAGTGTAGTTTTGCATCATTCTGCTAACACAAACCACCCAATTAACAGGGCTGTAAACAATCTGTTGACCTTTTCGCCTTCTGCCTTGGTGGCGGTAACAAAATACACACGGCAGCAAATGTGGACAAAGAACAAAAGCGATGATTGTTAAAGGTCTTTTAGGGTCACATCATATTTTGAGGCTCATACTGCATTGTGTCAGCACATGACTTAACAAAAGCGGGACAGAAACAGCCCTGACATTCATGGTCCAAACTACATGCCTGCTGTATAATGCAGAGTCACAAACAGAGCAAGAGAGACATGTTCTAAGGCCTTGTGGGAAATGTTATGCGTGTGCCACGAGTTGGGGCAAGTTCCATATTAAGTGTGTTTTTTTTGTTTTTTTTCCATTGCAATTAAGGCTTTGCCTTGGTCCCTTCTGACCCCATAATTGTTATTTCAAATGCTGATTAATAAAACATGGACATCTATTTAAGAATTAAAATAGGTCTTTACCACTTCTGCAGCCAAAGCCAACCGTTGCACACCAACCTGTCAGCTTGGGTTGCCAGTATGACCAAAATATGTTACATGCTGCATATATTAAAAAAAAAAAAATACACATTTGCACTGCATCTACGTATATCGAAAGGACAAAATGTATATGGTATAAAATATTGAAATGTGATTGTTGCCAAAGGCACTAATTTGTTTCTCAATGCAAAATAAGAAAAATGGATCCGAATAAATTATGATTATTCTGTTTTTATCTTTATATTGTGTTAGAAAACAACAGCAATGAAATGTATCATCTCCCCCCCATATTTGGCTTTTGCACGATCTTCCATCTTCCTCATTGATGAGCGACCAGGACTGTAAGTCTATTAATTGCTTTTATTGTTTAATACAAAGCTAGGAGACCAGGGTTCAATTCCACTCTCGGCCATCTCTGTGTGGAGTTTGCATGTTCTCCCCGTGCATGCGTGGGTATAAATGTGCCCTGTGATTGGCTGGCGACCAGTCCAGGGTCTACCCCGCCTCTTGCCCAAAGACAGCTGGGATAGGCTCCAGCACCCCTATGACCCTCGTGAGGATAAGCGGTACAAAATGAATGAATGAATGAATATAATATATGATATATAATAATACTGTTTTGCTTATTTCGCTGTCGACAGATTTTCTTTTCTCAGTATGATCTTCCCACCTCAAATTATATGCTCTATCCTGCCCTTGAGGTATTGCAACTTAAAATGTAAACTAGTGACTCTTGTTTCTTTTCTTTCTTCTCTTCTCTCTTCTGCCACTTTACTCACAAAACAAACATTCAACTTTTATCATTCATCCATCGTTTCCTCCATCGTCCTGCCTTGAACTCACAATGCCTCCATCTCTCCTTTTGGCAAGATGTGAGGCTCAGGCTTAAAAACCAAATTCATGCTGAATAATGTCTGTTGGGGTCATTCACTGTTATTTCTCTGCTTGCCCTCAACACACACAAACACACACAACTCACAACACAACTCATAACACACACACACACAGTCTCCAGTGGTCGACACCGAGTACTTGAACTATCACTCTGGATTAGCTTCAGACTTTTAATGCACCTTTAAGTATGCCAGGGCCCGTCTTAAACCACACAAGTACAAACACACACAAGCAGAAGTGCACATATACTTACAAACACAAGCACAAACTTCACCCATGGTTTCTCACCCATACACCAACATACATGTAGTACATTGGTTATGGTAAACTGGATGACTTGTACTTGCTCAACTTCTCATAAGTCACTCACTGAGGTGAATCGGGAACTCAATTTGCTCGAAGATGATGGAACTTATGCGCATGCATTCTTGTCTTGAGTGATTCTGTCTACAGTGTGCATTATGTATTGTATCGTTTTCAGACAATGATCCTTTCCTGTGGCAATTTACTGATCTGACACTGTATGGGCACCATTTGGAATGGATTGAGTAAGGAAATCAAACAATGCACAACGATGAGCGAATTCAAGAAACAATACAAGCAGTTGATGTTTGCTAAATACAAGGATGAAGAGTCTTGAACCAGTCATGATGTGCTATATATATCACTATATTGACACTTACTATGGTACCCATTATGTTATGTCATTGTATGGTCATATCACCTCGTACTTCGGTACGGGACAAAAAAATTTAAAATTGAAAAAAAATTTAAAGAAAAAAAAAACCTTAAACCGTTATCGGAAAGCAGGAAGTGAACAAATGTAACAGTTAGTGATTGTAAAAGTACCAGATGGACGGGTAGGATTTAATAAAAATTAAAAAATTTAAAGAAAAAAAAAAAAACCTTAAACCATTTTCAGAAAGCAGGAAGTGAACAAATGTAACAGTTACTGATTGTAAAAGTACCAGATGGAGGGGTAGGATTTAATAAGCTTTGCTTCTTCCGACTCCTTTTGGACATGTGGAACTGTGAACTGATTATGTGATGCACTCAATTGTAATCTGATGCATGTTCAAATGAAATAAAACCATTACCATTTTTTTCAACCCGTCAAAAAACAAACAAAAAAAAACAAGTCAACAGGGCCGGAGTTAGTGAAATTCAAGTCTCCGTCCACCTGTGAGTTCATGGAACTCATTGTTCATTGCAGTGTGGGTGAGTGAATGTTTTGCAGAGCCTGTGATGCATCTTGGGTAAGAAGGAGAAAGGGGAGTTGACCACTTTAGTGCACTGGATTTTAGTCTCGGACCTCCGAGGTATGATGCCAATGAGCATATGATTACCACCGCCCCTCATTTTGACACCATCACGTAAATGTAGAACGAGGACTTGTGCTCAGTTCCATTTATTTTGATATTCTCAGGATCTGCTATGTCTGAGCTTCACAGCCTTTTGCAAGTTGTCATCCCTGTCATGATTGTTGCCAACACACCGGAGCTGTGAAATAAAGGTACTGCTTCATGTTGTGAAAACATCTTGATGGCAAGTTTTCACAGGACTGTACGGTAATAATAGAACTGTGTCCTGGGATTGTCTTCCAGAACTCTAGTTGACCCTGTTATAAAGTTTGCATGAATATGCTAAAACATGCATATATGGTGTGCACAAGGCTGTTGCCTGTGGTGAATGTTCGCGTGGATCAAAAGGCCCTGGAAATATGTTGTGGCTGGCCATGACAGATCAGTGGGTAACAATACACATCACGGCCTCCCGAGGCCCCCCTGTGGATGACCCCGTATTTGGACTGAATGCAACCTCTTAATCCACTGTGTCATCTCAAACAGCCAGGCCCTTCACCTCCTGATGGAGGGACGTATTAAAGAGGCCGATCTTCTGGATGCTCTCGCTCCATGAGAAAATACAGAAGTGGAGTGGAGAGATGACCTTATAAGAGGGAGCAGATGAGATCAGATGGCGATATGACAAGTCAGAGAAAGAAGAGAGGGCAAAAGGGGGGCAGAGAGAGAGAACGAGATTAGGGGAGGGAAAGAAAGTGGAGCAAAGAGGAAGGAAAGGGGGCAAACTATGATGCATTGTGGAGCGTGGAGACCGAAAGGGATTAAATGATCATGCTGGCCTTTGTGTGCTTGTGTGTGCTGGTGTGTATGTTTGTACAAACGATACACCAGATCTGCTGTATTGTATGTACAAACATAAAGTACATTCTGGTTTCAGATTTTTTTTGCACAATTTCTGGAACATCTATGATCAAACACAATCAATTTAGTATGAATACACATAGTTTAGCAATATAGCAGTAGCACGCAGTGTATTGGACAAGTTTAGAATGAATAGATATGAATGAGTACATATGTAAAAACATGTCCCCCTTGAGACAGAGTGACAAGTACTGTCATCTGGGAGGTGGCCTGGGCATCTGGTCAAGACACCGCCCGACCAGTTGTAGGCCTTGGGGAAGACCCTGGGAATGTTGGATAGAATATATCGCTCAACTGGCCTGGGAACGCCTCACTAAAATGACTTGGATGGAGCTAACAGATGGAAAATTGAATAAAAAAGACACGATGCACGGTGGTCGTGTGGTTAGTGCGCAGACCTCACAGCTAGGAGGACCGAGTTCAATTCCATCTCTATGTGGAATTTGCATGTTCTCCCCGTGCATGCGTGGGTTTTCTCCGAGTACTCCGGTTTCCTCCCACATTCCAAAAACATGCTAGGTTAATGGGCCACTCCAAAATTGTCCATAGGTATGAATGTGAGTGTGAATGGTTGTTTGTCTATATGTGCCCTGTGATTGGCTGGCGACTAGTCCGGGGTGTACCCCGCCTCTCGCCCGAAGACAGCTGGGATAGGCTCCAGCACCCCCCGCGACCCTCATAAGGATGAGCGATAGAAAATGAATGAATGAATGAAGATTTAACTGACCCTCAGCAACAATGAGGGGTGACCAGTGATGGAAGGGATTGAACGTGGCGTCTTTTCGGTCCCTGGAGAAAAAGGCAACTGACAACAGGCCACATTTATCCAAGGGTTGGTAGCCTGTGTAAACTATAAAATAACAGCTTGCCCATCAACTCTTATAATAAACTATTGTGAGACTATGTAACAACCACTTTGTGTACAAATCTTGGGATAATTCATGTTGATGCCACCTACCACTGTCCTCATAATACACTGGCTCAATATGGCTCAATGCAATTCATTTACCCAGTCAGAGGCCCAAGATGATGAAATAGTGTCTGTCCACATGACATTGGACAGTGAGGGCATTATTATTATTATTTTATGTTGACTAGTTGGTTAATGGTGCGCAAGTGGTAAAGTCTACTTTTTATTCTATCTTTGCAGTGCTACTTGTTTGCAAATATTCCTCTCCCTAACCCTGAGGTTTCTCCATCTAGGTCAGCGGTGCCCATCACGTCGATCGTGAGCTACCGGTAGATCACCGAGGTAGTTCGGGTTGGATAAAGTAACTCTGTGGTAAGATGCTTATAGCTATAACAAGTTACCAGTTCACCTATGTAGAACAAACAAATTGTTTGTTGACTATCTATATTTATAATAGGAAGTACATCTTTGGGATTTTAAAAGTAACTTGCAGGCTGACAAAGTGTGAGCACCCCTGATCTAGGTCATGGAGACCACTGGTAATAAATTAACCCCGGGCTCCAGACTGCGACTAAATGGTCACAATGGTCACATGGTGAGCAAATATTTCATCTACTAGCGCATGATTAAAGTAGACAGATAAAAGTCCCATATTGAGTTGCCAACAGATGCAGTTTGTTACTTATTACTGTGAGAATGAAACATAGCCTGTAAAATATAGAGTCAATTGACGACAGTTTGTTGTGATTATTTCACTTTATTCACATTCGGAAAACTGCGTTTGACAAATTGTGGTAACAATCACAAATTAATTTCACTCTTAGTTGTTTTCTGTGACTAAAACGTTTTATTAAGAATTATTCTTTGGCTCACAATGGAAGCAGTGTTTATTAACGCACCAAACCACAACAAATATTTTCCACATAATTTAAACATACTAGCAAGTTGCAGCAAACTGTGCGGCACAAAGGATCACTCCTGTCATTCCAACTGCAACCTTGGCAGGGTCAACTGTAGTCACCATGAAACCTCAAACATGCACAACCTTATAAACACAAGCATACACAAGACTTGTATACACACACGGCACAACACTGGAAATAACATGCACAAATAACTGACTTTTGTTCGATTCCTAGTCC
This sequence comes from Doryrhamphus excisus, assembly GCF_030265055.1. Classification (NCBI taxonomy): domain Eukaryota; kingdom Metazoa; phylum Chordata; class Actinopteri; order Syngnathiformes; family Syngnathidae; genus Doryrhamphus; species Doryrhamphus excisus. The sequence goes on from NC_080467.1 coordinate 3,305,508, forward strand.
GTATTATGTTCACTCACTGACTGTTCACTGAATGGATATATGGAATGTTTGCACAAAACAGAAATCAAGAGGTTTGAATGCACTCCACCTCTTCCTATGATGTACAAAATAACACACACACACACACACATACTGTTGTGACCCCAGAGACCTGGCCAGCTGTGTGTGTGCTGAAGCAGTAACCCTGGCGTTAATTATAAATCAATGGGCCAACTGTAAACACACACATCTCTGGCTCACATGACTTCTTGCATGCATGTCAACATCTATAGGGTATATAAGCTGTTTAAAGTGGCGGGGGCCATTGCAATATTCATAGCTGATTATACCAGATGGTAGGCACATACTGTGTCAGACACTGCACTTGATACGGGAGCGACACAAACAAACGATAGTGAGGGTGAGCTCTGTTTCAATGCTATTTTAGTTTAGCGAGCGAGTGTGAAAACTATGAGCTGTCACTCATGCACAGCTGCTAGACTGTCACAGAGCGTGAATGCTCGGAAAGTCAAATCTTTGTCTTCATGTTATTGTGTGTCAAAATCAATTTCATTGTTTGGTCATCCAAAAAGCATCCATTTCGATAATGATGATGTCATGTCAGATTTATTGATTTTTCCGTGGAGTGTAAAGAGTCCAAATACCTTGATGTGAACAACTAACCAGATGTTCAAGATACAAGATGTCCCTTGGTCAATTTTTTTTTAGAAATAAAATCCAACGACTCCTGTTGTGTTGTGGTTGCAGTTATTTTGTTTTTCCAACCATCAGTTTGAAGGAAGTGAGTGTGAGAGAGTGCAGAGAAGCGGATGATGTGCATTGACTTAAAAAAAAGAAATAATTGAAAATCATGACGGACATATGCATGTAATCGACTTGGCAAAGTAGTACGAGTGTAGCACTTTTATTCATTCATTCATTTTCTACCGCTTTTCCTCGTCACGGGGGGTGCTGGAGCCTATCCCAGCTGTCTTCGGGCGTAAGGCGGGGTACACCCTGGACTGGTGGCCAGCCAATCACAGGGCACATATAGACAAACAACCATTCACACTCACATTCATACCTATGGACAATTTGGAGTCGCCAATTAACCTAGCATGTTTTTGGAATGTGGGAGGAAACCGGAGTACCCGGAGAAAACCCACGCATGCACGGGGAGAACATGCAAACTCCACACAGAGATGCCCGAGGGTGGAATTGAACCCTGGTCTCCTAGCTGTGAGGTCTGCGCGCTAACCCCTAGACCACCGTGCCGCCCTTGTAGCACTTTTAGATCTGCAAAATATGGAAGCAGTAGTCCAGCCAAGGGCATTAATATAATTTTTAAACTAGCTAACACAAGCTAAAAGAGGGTTCCCTTGATAGGAAAGGTTGCCGACCCCTGTTCTAGGTAAATCCTGGACATCAGGGGTATCCAAGCGTTTTGCACCTAGGGCCGCATACTGAAAAAATAAGGGTCCACTTTAATATTTGTATTATGTTTATATTACTGACCACATGTATATATATGCAAATCTGACAGAATTAATGCCTCACCAGCCATAAACTTTACAAGTCACGGATGTAGATGCAAACACACACACAGTGTTTGTGTGTGAAACATTCATACTACCTCTCACAGTGTACATGGCCACGGTGTGAATATGCCGTAGAAAGAAATCAGGAGCAAGCGAGGGAGAGAGAAATCGCTTTTTGTGAGAGAGAGAGCGAAGGAGAACTCTATTCCCACATTTTTTTGAATTATGTAACACACTGTGGTGTACTGGTTGGAGTTTCTGTACACAGAGCTAATGCATAATACTTATGCATTCATGTGTCTACTGTAAGTCGGAAAATGCCTCTGTGGGTGTCCAGTGTGAATTGTATTCAAATGTGCGGTGCTTTGCATATTCACACATGCAGGACAAGTTTTCTGACTTGAAATGACAAAAAAGTGCATGAGTTGCTCCGTGGGTGATGGAGTAATGGATTTTGTGTTGAACTGATGAAAGAAAAAGGGATATCAAGGCATGCTCAAAATGTCCAATTTACATGTCAGACCACTTTATTGTCAATAAGGGCTTGTTAAAGAAAGATTTTTAAATGTTAGTAGTAAGAATAAAAATAAAAAAAGGAATATGTTATAGTCATAGTAAGTTCATTATTATTATTTAATAATAATAAGTGTTTTCGACAATGGTAAGCTGGGTTCTAACCACCAGCATTAAAGGAAAACTCAACTTTCTTGGAATTTTGTCCGTCATCAAAATCCTTATGTGAGACATGAACATCTATGTAGTTCTCTTTTCAGTGTGTTCTATAGATATAAAAACAGATAAAAAAGGCAGCTAAGAATGCACATAATGGGATGCACCTATTCCACTTATAAGCCTTATAAAGCCTTCTGTAAAAAAAAAAAAAAAACGCCCAAAAACTACACACTATATACATATAAGGTGACCTGTATATTAACCAAGCTACGTCATGACACCTGGACACCGGCTCATTACTGGCTGGCTAACAACTAGCTTCGCCACACACTCGTACTTATCACCTCGTACTTCGGTTCGGGACAAAAAAATTAAAAAATTAAAACATTTAAAGAAAAAAAAACCTTACACCATATTCGGAAAGCAGGAAGTGAACAAATGTAACAGTTACTGATTGTAAAAGTACCAGATGGAGGGGTAGGATTTAATAAGCTTAGCTTCTTCCTACTCCTTTTGGACATGTGGAACTGTGAACTGATTATGGGATGCACTCAATTGTAATCTGATGCACTCGCTCATTGCCTGTTTTTATATCACGTCTCACAGTTTTCCTCACAGTTTTCCTTGCAGAAATGCTGATTTTTGTTAAACTGTTTGTAATTTATGCAGTTAATTTTGATATTTTGCACACACAAAAAATGACTGAAAATTTCTTTTGACATTCATATTCCTCCAAAACCAGCGACAAAATTTGTTCCACACAAATCAAAACAGGCACATTTTTCAGGGAATTGGCAACCCTAGTTCATACACAGTAAAGTTCATCAGTTTGCCACAATCAGACATTTGGATTCAACACAGAAACTCGAACAGGATTAGAAGCTGAATGAGAAGAAAATTGAGAGTATAAAAATAAAATACCTGCTCTTCTTTCTTTTTCTGTTGAAGCAAAAGCGTGCAAGGAGGCTCAAAGTGAAATAGTAAGAAAGGGGATAAAGAGGGAGGGGAGACGAGAGACAGATAGAGAAGTAGGCTGCCAGCTCTGTGTATGAAGCTTCTTAAAGGCCTCAGACTCTCATGTATAATAATGCAGCTACGATATGACAATGGTGACACAAAACCTGTTTACAGAGAGCTGGAGGCAGCCAGGTTGAAGCTGTTTAGCATGCGACTCTGCTGGGATTTATCACACCGCACCCATGTTGGAAGCTGCTCAACTTATTACAGCGACACAGCTTTTTCTACTTTGCATTTCCATTTCACTTTTACTCAGCTGACACTCTTATGCAGATACTGAGAGCGCAACATGAGAAGACTCTTCTGGATCATCCAAAAAGATTATGAGCTTGCAGCCCGATGATGGAGGAAAAAACCTCAAACTTTTTGTACCAACAACAACCAAGAAGTGACGCAAAGTACCGTATTTTCTGGACTATAAGTCGCTTCGGAGTATAAGTCGCACAAGGCCAAAAATGCATAATTAGGTAAAAAAAAAACATACATAAGTTGCATTTTTTGCAGGTAATTTACTTGACTAAAACCGACATTACATCCTCTTGGAAGGCTAGTGCTAACATTAATAAAATAATAGAAAACATGCTGAATATGCTATAAGATATGCTAACACAATGGTTATTCAGCTTCACAAAAAATAAACATGAACAGAAAAGGTGTCCAGTGTTTATGTAACATAAACAGTTTATTCATTTATAAGTCGCTCCGGAGTATAAGTCGCAGGAACAGCCAACCTATGAAAAAAAGTGTGACTTATTGTCCGGAAAATACGGTATATTAAAAATAATATACTATAATTTTAATAGTTGGCCATTCTAAATTACCGTTTGTAGTCATCCCCGCTACTCCATGCTTAAAATTTTGCTGCTTCACTCTACCAAGGTTTTTAAAAATTAATAATCAAGTCGTTTTGTGGTTGGATATAGCCTATAAGTTAAAAAAAAGTCATATATCTATGAATGGTTGACTGTCTGATGCACATACAGTAAACGGATATACAGCCGAAGAGAGAAAACATGGCCAAAGTAAACCAAAGCAGCAAACAAATACCACATCTATTCATGCAGAAGATCCAGTACACCAGCAGATAATTATAAAAACTCAATGTCAACTACCAGACCAAGTAGTGTTTGGGTTGACAGGGTTTTCTTTTTTAACATGGGTTTCCAATTATTTTTTGGAGAAGGACCAAAACTGTCAACAATTTGTCAACGATTTTATTTCCATTCAGTCCTTTTAGTGAACTTAGTGAACTTAGTGAATGGAATTCAGTGGAAAGTGGCTCAACTGCTGCCAAGCGGAGCTTTTTTCTTTAGTTCTTTTCTCGAAGACAATGGTAACGTTTCAAAACACCTTTAGGCGGTAGTCTCTTTCAGAGGCACTGATCATGCTAACCACACTACACATACAAGATCCATTTTTAGGAGCAATAAGACAAAGACCGGAAACATGCACTTTAATTAACCAGTCTGTTTATCATGTTCAAAGAATTACTCATTTTGGCAGCGAAAACATTTATCCACAGTCATCGTCTTTCTCTCATGAGGGCTTTGAACCAAATCTGTCATCTCCTACACAAACCAAACAAGTTGAATATGGTCCGTTTTAATATTTTATTCTGCAGTGATAGTTAATCTTTGTTACCTTTTCAGATCTTGAAAGATACGTATGTGAAGAAAAAGACAATGGTAATGCAGCTGATCAAAGGTACACAAACATTAAAGTACTAAATGAAGGTATACCCCAAAGTATTGTTGATTGAATACACATGATTGAGCTTTCTTATATTACTTATTTTTGCACCATTCTGTGACACCAAACACATATTTCTACCATAAACAATGTTCAATGTGCAGACCCATTCAGCCCAGCTCTCGGGCCTAAGGTACACTGGAAGGCTTCTCACCACTGCACAGGACACGAAGCTCCAAGCCGACCCAGACATCGAGTTACGGTACTTCAATCTGCCCAGAAATGCTGTTAACATCAGAGTCAACAAAGCAAGTGGTCCTTGCGGAACGTACCATATTGAACGAACATAGAAGTGCAAAGCATGTAGCGCTAGCGGACGTTTGACTGTCAGGATTTTTACTGTGAACTCAGTTATTGCGGTTGACAATTTACCCGCTATAAACGAAGGACGACTGCATATATAAACTCATTCAGTAACAGTGGATTAAAAGTCCATCGCGGTTGATGACCTGAAGGGAGATGCGATTGAGGGTGAATACGATGGAACCAATGACTGATCCCTGGGGACAACAAGTGACCGTGTGACGATCTGTGAGGTAAGACCGAAACCAGCCGAGAGCGGTGTCAGTGAGTCCAGTGGTGAGGTGGGCATGTGAGGTGCCATGGTCCGCTGTGTCACAGAAGGATGAGGAGGGAGGGTCTGATGACATCGGTCGGTCATTAGTGACTCTAACCAATACGGAAACCGGACTGAAATTTTTTTTAGAGGTTGTTTACTTTGATGTGTTTCTGAAGGTGGGTGCCAACTGCTTTCTCAAATACTTTGGATACGAATGAGAGATCGGACCTGGGCCTGTTGGTCTAGGGCAGGGGTGGGCAAACTACGGCCCGGGGGCCACATCCGGGCCGCCAAGTGTTTCAATATGGCCCGCCTGTTTTTTCCAAAGTATTTCATTTAAACTCAACACATAACCTGGCATCGTGGCCTGGGACAACTTTTTGATGGTTGAGGTAGCTGCTTTATCAATTTCGTTATTTGATGTGGTCTGTTGTTTACAAAATACTCCTGGAAAAAGGAGCACAAGCACAATAATAGTAATAATAATAATAATAATAATAATAATAATAATGATAATGATAATGATAATGATAATAATACTACTATTATATTAATATTGTTGTTAATAATATTAATATAATAATGGTAATAATATTATTATTAACAAAATAATAATAATAATAATATAATAACATTACTATAACTAATAATAATAATAATTCTAATAAAAATAACAATAATAATAATAATAATACATTTATAACACACTTTACATCAAATAAATGATTTCAAAGTGCACATATAGCAGATTGCATGACACTTTTACATCTAAAATATGTGTAAAAATATACGTGTACAAATGGACTGTTACGTGTAAAATACTACATAATCCCCCCCGTCAATTTTGTTAAATTAATGCGGCCCGCAAGTCAAAAAGTTTGCCCACCCCTGGTCTAGGGTGTGTTTTTTGAGCAGTGGTCTGTTCATGTCTTTTTTTAAAGATTGGGGGACTTGGCTGGTATGGAGAGAGTGATTCATAAAAGAGTTGAATAGGACAGTTAAAAAACAGATACGGGTTTTAAGATCCGGGTACAGGTCCAGAACACAGGTGGAGGTTTTCATCTTCTTGATGATGTTATGCACCTCTTCAGATGAAACCACAAGAAAGCAGCTTAGTGGTTGGGACATGGCATATGTTTGGGGAATGGTTTGGGTGGGAGGACCAGAAAGAGCAGAGCAAATCTGTGCAATCTTTGAAGTAAATCTGGTTGTACCAGTAAGTGGAGGGATCGTGGTTTGAGTATCTGCACGGACAAGATCTGAGGTGGTCCACCTCTTAGAGGCCCTGCCTGCCACAGAGGGCCCCACTGACGAACTCTCCCGATGTGACTACATCTGTGAACCGGACTATTATGCTATTTGACTTTCCTTTGTATACACTTATGTGCCATATATTGCCCACTCAACATTAATTCCAGTCTGGTCCTACTGGAAGGGGGATCGCCCCCTTCTACGGCCCCTTCTCAAGGTTTCTTTTTACCCCAGTTTTTAGTTTTTCCTTGCCTGGATGGGGTCTCAGATCAGGGGATGTCGTCAATTGTTGCCAGCTTTTAAGATTTGAGGGCTATATAAATAAACTTGACTTGATTTGGAATTTCCTGGACTTTTTTGAGGTTGTCAGATTCGGATGAGGATGTTAGCTCTATAGAGAAGGCCTTGGGGTCAGAGACGCCAAGATCATACTTCTACAGGTTGATGAAAGAGTAAATGAACACATTCAGTGGCAAAGCGACAGAGTGGGTGTCAACATGGAAGTTTGTATCACCATGATAACATTAGCAGTGGATGTGCGAAAAGTTGACTCCATGAAAAGGAAAAGAAAGGGAAAGTAAACATTTAACACAAGGTTTGAAAAAAATATGAGTTCAAGGGTCATATTTTGTGAATAGCACCCACCACCTGCTGTTATTGGGGGAGTGTGCATAAGCAAACACACAGACAGATCCACACATTATTTGACTACACCTGCAGGTAGGAGTTTGGCATTGTCGTTTTATCGGGTGAGAATAAGATAGAAGTGAATATCACACTCAAGTTCACACCCTCGCTTGTCTGTGCTAAAGCCCCAATTGGGAGGGAGGTGGTGTTGCAGGTGGAAGAGGGGGAAGGTCTTTGCTGAGACAGATTGCAAGTCTCTATTGAAAGATCATATGGGAAGACTGAGGAATCCCATTACTTGCTGATTAAATATTGATCCTTAGCAGTCCAAGTATTAACAAGTAAGCTAATATGGACTGACCCATGGGACCCGTGGTTTGAGGAGTATGTGTATCATTCGGGCCTGTTACCAGACTGTAGCCTGGTTGAGCCAAAGAAAAAATGAAAATGGTGAGAGATAACTGGAGTCCATTTCAGTCCGGTTCTTGTGCACTGACTCTGACTGACATGACTGTTTTACATACCTCAACAATTGGATTACTATATAAGGGAAATTCATTCATGCATTCATTTTCTACTGCTTTTCCTCATGAGGGTCGCGGGGGGAGCTGGAGCCTTCGGGCGAGAGGCGGGGTACACCCTGGACTGGTGGCCAGCCAATCACAGGGCACATATAGACAAACAACCATTCACACTCACATTCATACCTATGGACAATTTAGTGTCACCAATTAACCTAGCATGTTTTTGGAATGTGGGAGGAAACCGGAGTACCCGGAGAAAACCCACGCATGCACGGGGAGAACATGCAAACTCCACACAGAGATGCCCGAGGGTGGGATCGAACCCTGGTCTCCTAGCTGTGAGGTCTAACCACTCGACCGCCATGCCGCCTTATATAAGGGAAATGTTCTGGAAAATATAAGGGATATTCTGATCTCCTGCAAAAAATAATCCGGGCACAAAAAATTTTGCATGATTTTTTTTTCATGCAGTTTTTCAATAATATAAACTACTGTTCCAATTGCGGCCACTGGATGTTGCTATAAAAATTGTGTTTATACTCAATACTCAATATAAGCTCGTCACTTTGTGTTTTACCCGCGCTATTTATTACAGCTTCTACTTTGAACATTATGTGACTTGGCACCCTCAATGCCGCAATATATCTCGGTTATAAGAGAAAGGTGGACGCAGAGTGCAGAGTATTCAAATAAAAATGGTCATTATGGTAATTTTTTGATTTCGATTTTTCGATTTACTCACAGAAGGGAAATTGGAAAGCTGTATGTTTGGTGTGTTCACAGTATGTCACAGTACTGAAAGAATGTCCCCTTCATTGCCACTATGTGACTTTTCATGTCGACATATATGACAACGTTCACGAACAGCGGAGATGAGAGAAGGTGAATGAAATGTTGGCAGGTCTGAAGAAACAGGTGGTTCAAAACCATGTAGTGAGCAGAATTGTGTAAGAACATAATGTTGTTTAAGCCGGTTCTCTCTATGAACAAATGTATGAAAACAGCATCCAACTGATTCTAACGATTGATGTCCAGATCGATACTTCTCAAACCTAAATAAATATGGAAAAATTGTGTGATGAGGGTGTAAATGAAAGTGAACCAAACTTACATTTACTGTATCATTGTTCCTTATACACTTTGTTTTAAAAAAATCCTAGAGATTGTGGATATGAAATGTGCATATGGAAGCCATGCATACGAAAACTAACGTTAGGGATTAAAATTAGGATTAAAAAATGTACTAAATATGACTATAATTAATTAATCACAATATTTTATTTGACACTCCTAATTAAATCAAGCAACACCTCTTGTGATACTGTGAAATATAAGAGTACAATACAGGCAAAAAACTGAAATAGTCAAGAGTGCTGACGGAAAGTGGAGTGAAGTGCTTGGGTCAAAGTGTGGAAAAAAAAAAAGGGGGAAGGCATTTCTGGGGAAGTGGTGAATGGAGAGGTTAGGTGCTCAAGGCTTTGGTTGAAATGTCAAGCGCTTTGCTGCAGAGTGGAGATCAATTCCTTCATTACTCTCTGCTCCTAGACCATTACCATCATTGCATGGCATTTCTGGAGGGAATTGATGGTTCTCCTGTACATGAAATTACACACACTTGTGTAAAAATGCAGCCATTCAAAACATGCATGTAAAAAAAAATGCCTTCAGCCCTGTAAAGCTGTGTGTCCAGCTACTATTTGGCCCCAGTCATTGACATTTGTGGAAGTTCATTATCATCATTACGCTGCAAGCAGATGTCCATAAGGATAATTATTTATTATGTAGGTCAAAACAGAAAGATTTTGTCCAAAATATTTCAACAGTAAGTTTGTTGTTTGTTCAAGTTTGTTCAACATCCTGTCCATCCTCACTGCAACACGTTTCGCAAAGGAGATAGGTATCGTTTGAAGTGAAAGTGAAAGGAAAGTATTTGCTTGACAATTTGTGCACCATGTGACCATGGTCTTATTCATGCTTCCAACAGGTAGTGTTTTTTTTTTTTTTTAAATAAATAAACTTTACTCTGTGAATGCGAATGGTTGTCTATATGTGCCCTGTGATTGGCTGGCGACCAGTCCAGGGTGTACCCCGCTTCTGGCCCCAAGACAGCTGGGATAGGCTCCAGCACCCCTGTGACCCACGTGAGGATAAGTGGTAGAAAATGAATGAATGAATGAATGAATGAACATTGCTCTTACCATTTGCAATTGACAGAGGCCACCACTCCATTGTGTACCCCGCCTCTCTCCCGAAGTCAGCTGGGATAGGCTCCAGCATACATTTAATTCATATTTGGCTGTGTAATGTTAAATAAATTGTTGAAAATGTACAAAAAAATACACACAATCACAACCTTTTTGTGCAATTGAGATGGGTTTTTCATTTGTTCTGCTTCATATAATATTTAATAAACATTGAATATTATGTGCAATATCCCATTCAGCTGGGATAGGCTCCAGCATACATTTAATTCATATTTGGCTGTGTAATGTTAAATAAATTGTTGAAAATGTACAAAAAAATACACACAATCACAACCTTTTTGTGCAATTGAGATGGGTTTTTCATTTGTTCTGCTTCATATAATATTTAATAAACATTGAATATTATGTGCAATATCCCAGTCAGCTGGGATAGGCTCCAGCATACATTTCATTTATATTTGGTTGTGTAATGTTAAATAAATTGTTGAAAATGTACGTATAATACACACAATCAGAACCTTTTTGTGTAATTGAGATGGGTTTTTCATTTTTTTCTGCTTCATATAATATTTAATAAACATTGAATATTATGTGCAATATCCCATTCAGCTGGGATAGGCTCCAGCATACATTTAATTTATATTTGGCTGTGTAATGTTAAATAAATTGTTGAAAATGTACATATAATACGCACAATCAGAACCTATCTGTGTAATTGAGATGGGTTTTTATTTTTCTGCTTCATATAATATTTAATAAACATTGAATATTATGTGTAATATCCCAGTCAGCTGGGATAGGCTCCAGCATACATTTCATTTATATTTGGCTGTGGTGTTAAATAAATTGTTGAAAATGTACATATAATACGCACAATCAGAACATTTTTGTGTAATTGAGATGGGTTTTTCATTTTTTCTGCTTCACCTAATACTTAACAAACATTGAATATTATGTGCAATATCTCAGTCAGCTGGGATAGGCTCCAGCATACATTTAATTTATATTTGGCTGTGTAATGTTAAATAAATTGTTGAAAATGTGCATATAATACACACAATCACAACATTTTTGTATAATTGAGATGGGTTTTTATTTTCCTGCTTCATATAATATTTAATAAACATTGAATACTATGTGAAATTCTGTGCGATAGCCGAGACAGGGGCATACAAATACCGCAGCGTTCAAAAACTGAGGTTTGTCTGTACATAACGCCACATATGAACTGTATTGTGTTTAATAGCCTTTTTTATTCTCAAGAATTGCTATCACCTTGATATCTTTTTCACATCCACTGTAAATAATTCATTTTTCATTAAAAACTCATTACCACTAAAATCCTGGCGTTTACATTATCAAAGAAAGGAAGACAAAGGAGAGGGAGACGCGGTGTAGCCGTGTGAGTGAGGAGTTGAAATATGAGGCAAAGCCATAAATAGATTGTGTGCTCTAATGTGATTGTCATCCAGCAGTTGCTCTTTGTCTGCAGAGAATGTAGAGTGATGAGTCCAATGAGAGTGAGATCAATGAAAGACAGGCAGAAAAGGGAAGGATGGTGGTGAAGGATGACTGAGGAGAGAGGGAGTGATGACCAGCTTGTCTGCTAGTGTAGATGACAGGGAAAGAGCATGGCGTGTGCTGAGAAAGTGGCTGCTTATGCTGATGACACTTCGTTTCATATGCAGATCACTTGGTGTTATTCAGTGTTCACAAGCTACGTGTGTATTGATGTGAATATAGAGCACTGTATTAACTGACTTTTATGTCACATACTCAGCATTCCCGTGTCATGTTGAAGGCTCCAAAGCGGGCGTGATGTGTTTATGAAAGCTGATCTAACAGATCGGATTAAAGCTAATGGCCAATGTCCATGCCTCCCGCTTTCATTTAGGTTCAAATCATTATACTGCCTGTTTCTGCTGCATGTTCGCTACCTCGTGTATTGTATCACAATTAATGTGGTTGATGGTTGAATCGAGAGAACAACATAAGGAAAAGAAGAGTTGGATATACATCACATGTATCCACCGACTGAAAGAGTACTGTTAGATATTATACAGTCTAACACCTCAGTGCATTGTCAGTCTCATAACTTTGAATAACCCACACACTCACCCAGCACAATCAAAGAACAACATGAGGAAAAGAAGATGAGAGTTGGATCTGCATCACACGTTTTAAGTGTGCGCTGACTAAAATAGTTCTGACATTGTACAGTCTAATAGCTCAGTGCATTGTCAGTCTAATGATGTCTAATAATAAACACACACTCACCTAGCACAATCAAAGAACAGCATGATGAAAAAACGTTAGATTTCCATTGCACCAAACTCTGACTAAAATGGCATGTTCGATATTATATTATTATTATTATTATGTTATATAAAGTCTAATAGCCCAGTGCATTGTCAGTCTCATAACTTCGAATAACCCACACACTCACCCAGCACAATCAAAGAACAACATGAGGAAAAGAAGATGAGAGTTGGATCTGCATCACACGTTTTAAGTGTGCGCTGACTAAAATAGTTCTGACGTTGTACAGTCTAATAGCTCAGTGCATTGTCAGTCTAATGATGTCTAATAATAAACACACACTCACCTAGCACAATCAAAGAACAGCATGATGAAAAAACGTTAGATTTTCATTGCACCAAACTCTGACTAAAATGGCATGTTCGATATTATATTATTATTATTATATTATATAAAGTCTAATAGCCCAGTGCATTGTCAGTCTCATAACTTCGAATAACACACACACTCACCCAGCACAATCAAAGAACAACATGAGGAAAAGAAGATGAGAGTTGGATATGCATCACACGCGAAAAGCATCAAATGCATTTTAAGTGTGCGCTGACTAAAATAGTTCTGACATTGTACAGTCTAATAGCTCAGTGCATTGCCAGTCTAATAATGTCTAATAATAAACACACTCACCTAGTACAATCAAAGAACAGCATGATGAAAAAACGTTAGATCTTCATTGCACCAAACTCGGACTAAAATGACATGTTAGATATTATATTTGTGGATGCATGGATGCAATGCGTGCGACTCTGGTGAAGAACTGCCTGTTCTCTGTGAACATATGTAACCATTTCATCGTATAAACCTCCATTTACATTGTCATCACTATACCTGTTATTGGTGCCTATTAGTGGCATGATTACCCTGTTAGGCATTATGTTTAACTCCCCTCTTGTCACTGAGTTGATAAAGGCTTTAGTCCTGTTAAGAAGCTGACACATTTCATTACACTGAACATTCTTCTATTGATTAAACAATTTCTCAGGGAGGATCTCCTCTATAATACTCTACTTCTTTTCACCATGCATGATGCTTTCATACATGTATAATAGAGTCCAGAAATCATTGAGTATGACCTTGTTAAACACTTCAATAATTGACTTTTTTAAATATATAATTGTGATTGTCAAGGTGTTATCTGTTATTGTTTTTTTTTTTTTTTCAAGTCCAGTTAACAGGTCCTGAATTAGAGGGGCTCGTCAATCTTCCACAGATAGACCCCAGTCTGTCATGCAGACCACGTTCTTCATCCACTCACACAAGGTTTACCTTCTCGATGCCACTACATCATAACATGTACTGATGTAGTAGCAGGGGAGTGTACCTGGAGATTGTTCTTTAAGGCAAGATTTATGAGGGACAAGAAGAAAGTGTCATTTTCTCATCGACACACGTGTCTTTGGTATCGGGCATTTTTCAACACAAAGAGGAACATAGAATCCTTTCAGGTTTCAAGACCTAGTGAAATATTATTGGTATCGCTATGGTTACCAGAAAGGTCAATTATTGACTACAAACCACAAATTGTTGACACTCCACAGACATGCATGAATGTAACGATCAAATACAATATAAAGTAGGGATGCTCCAATAAAGGTTTTATGCTGCCGATTGTGACACCCATGATATGGATTCATTCAAATTTTTTCAATTAATGGTGGAAAAGCATTTTCCATTTGTGTATCATTCTGATTTTTCAACAGAGTGACCTGGCTCAGTAGGTAGACTAATGGTTGCTGGTTCAATCCTCAATCGGGTCACGGGGGAAGCAGCCTAAGCAGGGAAGTCTCTCCAACATGTGCCGGGTTTCAAAATAAAGTCAAAATAAAATACAATAAAGGTACAAATTGAATTAAATCCAAAACTAAAAGATCAAATAAGAAGTAAAATAGTAAAATAGATATTAAAATATTAAAAACAAGAAGCAAAGCAATAAAAGTATTAAAATATAAAACCAATTAAAATAAAAAGAAAGAACTAAAAGACACAGGACCATACGGCTAACTCCGAGTTAAAAGAATAAAAGTGGGTTTTAAGACGAGACTTAAAGCTTTCGATGTTTGGGGCCTTTTTTACTTGGGAGGGGAGAGAGTTCCATAGCTTGGGGCCAACCACAGAAAAGGCTCGCCCCCCCCGGTCTTGGGCACCACAAATTGGAGCTGGCCTTCGGACCTCAGTGACCTCGCTGGAGAGTAAATTTGGATGAGGTCCGAGATGTACCGCCATTCACCGCCTTAAAAACAAACAATAAAATCTTAAAAATCAATCCTAAAGCGAACAGGCAACCAATGCAGGGAGGCCAAAATTAGGGTGATGTGCTCCCCCTTTTTGGTTCCTGTTAAAAGCCGTGCCGCAGAGTTCTGGACTAACTGTAAGCGGGAGAGAGACTTTTGGCTAATTCATGGCGGTTGTACTCCAAGTTTCTCCCAGATGATGGTGCTTCTCCTCTTATTTGTAAGTGAGAACCCAGCCACCCTACAGAGAAAGCCCATTTTGGCAGCTTGTACCCATGATCTTATCCTTTCGGTCACTACCCAAAGCTCATGACCATACAGTAGATAGGCCGGTAGCTTGAGAGCTTTGCCTTCCAGCTCATCTCCCTCTTCCTATGCAGAGCGTTCATCAGTGCAGATGCTGCACCAATTCAAATGTGATTTAATGATTTAAGTGATTCCAATAGTCTGCACCGAATGGTGTTCACCAAACACGATATCCTGCTTCTCACTTGTTTTTTCTTTTTCCCCTTTTTCTGTAACTCAGCCCAGCCATAAAGTTATGTGACTCAGAGAAACCCCATCGAAAGCACAAAAGCAAACAAATTTACTGAAGGTGTCAGAGAAGAAAATTAATACATACCAATAGGGAATAGATATAGCATAAAGTCAATTTCTGTTCAGAATAAATGGTGTGAGAACACTTGCTGTTCTCCCATTAAAGAAACAGAATTGTCTCCTCTGTCTCTGATAGTCTTGTTATTTCAGTATGAAATACACCCCTGTACTGATCACTTCTACAAGACTGCGCTACCTGTCGCCCTCGCTGCAGGAAAGGCCCAGCCGTGTTTCATTATGAAACGCATTTGACCAGCATTTATGTGGAAGCTCCCAAAATACACACACACAAGCTTGATTGGCTGGGCACCACCTTCCTGATTGCCTATTTAGCAAGTAATTATCTGTCTTTCTCACTCAGCCAAAACAAGCTCTGATTGAGTTCTTCTCATTGTGGTAATGTCTTATTCATCATAAGAGCTCAGTGTGAGTTTGGTGAGGAGGAAAAAAAAAAAATACAAAATAAGTCATGTTGCAGAGATGAAGCAAAGCTGTCTGCAGCAAGATAAGACAAAAGCATCGCATCTAGCCCTTGGCATCCCAGGATGGAAAATGTGCAACTGGAACCAGCTTCTCAATAGTTCCTCTCAGTAGTATCTCTAGAATTCACACATTTAAAAATCTAAATAATTAGTAAGTACAGTCGTCCCTTGTGGCTTCGCTCTACACTTTTTTTTTAAATATACAAAATATACATAGTAAGTAGATTTTCAAATTTTTGGCCTGAAATTATAATTTTGAAGCATAAAAATAAAAAACAGGTGTCCCCCGTTTATAGCAGTCAATACAAACCCGAATAAATTCCGCAGTATAGGATTCAGTGTTAATAAATAGAATATGTTTTTAGTTAGTGCATAGAAAACCTGTTTACGACTTTTGAAATATATATTTTTGAATATTATTAGAGCCCTGTAGACATGAAATAACATGCTTATAGTCACTCTACACTTTTTTTTTTAAATATACAAAATATACATAGTAAGTAGATTTTAAAATTTTTGGCATGAAATTATAATTTTGAAGCATAAAAATGGCTAAATAAGTCAAATACTAAAACAGGTGTCCCCCGTTTATAGCAGTCAATACAAACCCGAATAAATTCCGCAGTATAGAATTCAATGTTAATAAATAGAATATGTTTTTAGTTAGTGCATAGAAAACCTGTTTACGACTTTTAAAATATGTTTTTTTAAATATTATTAGAGCCCTGTTGACATGAAATAACATGCTTATAGTCACCCTACACTCCTATTATTCATTGCTTACAACACATGATGCAAATATATTTCTTCGAAACATAAGAAGACAAAACTTCCACAACACTTCCACATGGAATGGGAGGAAAACTATTTTCACTCTATCATATGGGACATGTCATGGCTGACTTCACAACAGTTTTCATGCAGTGTTAAGGTAAGGTTATGTAAGGTAATGCCGTAATGTTTTGTGTCGTTACTGCTGCCCAGTGGCCAGAATACTACATATCACTTGTATTTCAATATGTTTTGACGAATAATACACCATAGCAAATATAGCAAAGATGGTGAGGGAGTGGTAATCGAACCGCGATATTGCCAGACTTTGTGACATGTATTCTACATTGATCACCGGGTGTTAGACTGTGTTACATTAATGAGACAATAGCCACCACTTGAAGTACTACAGAAATCGGAACAACAACAAGGAACATTCCCAATGCAAACATAGAATAATCTATACTATGTCTAATTTCTAGCGCCCATGCACAAAGATCCAGCCTATGCAAGGGTCCTATTGTAATTTCTTATTATGTCTACTACATTAGCTAATGGGAGTGTAGAGGGCTCTAATAATGATAAATACTAGGGGTGCTCCGATCTATCGGGCACCGAGTGATATCGCACGGTATCGATTTCAGCCGATACTTTCTTTACAATGCCGATCCCTTCCGGTGACGAGCACCTCTCCCACTCCAGCCTCCAGAGCAACCATGTCTGCCGCGTGTAACACTTTCTGTCTTGTTTCAATGGTGGCAAGCGTTGGCAGTGTGTGGTGAGTTTTCGAGGCTCGCAATGTGGTCATCCGTCGGGCAGCAGCTAAAGATCCAGTCCCTACTGTCTGTACTGGCAAAATGTACCGCCTCGGTATGGATTTAGGAGCATGTAGACACTGTACCACTTTTACTGCAGGAGGAACTTTTGTTGTGTGCGGGGCTGCATCGAGATGATTGGTGGGTGCACGTCATCACGGCGAGGACTGTGTTGAGTGAGCGTGTGTGCCGGGCTTGAAAGGTGCGATATCGGACAATTTCACTCATGTATGATCGGGTTCGGTATCGACAGCATAAAACCCTAGTCAGAGCATTTCAATTAAATACTGAATTTTGAAGGTTGTAAATGGATTTCTTACACTTTAACTACGAAAATTTGTAAGTAAGGACACATTCAGGTCGGGAACGAATTATCGGCAATGAACGAGGGATTGATACCGTATTGTACCGTAACTTTGAACATGTTTGATGCCAACTTGTTTGATGCCAACTGCTCCATTTATTGTTTTTTTCTGCATATATCAAAGGTGTAATCAGCTCTGAAGTTACACAAGGGAGGAGGAGGAGACACCACAGGATGTGAGGTCTTCAAAAGTTCCATGTTGACTTGGACCTACTTATCCTGCTGGAGCTGATAGGCGGTGCTTAGGTTGTTTGTTTTTTTTGTTTGTTTGGGTCCGGAAGTGTGATTCCAGCACACGAAAGAGACAAATGGTCATTAGATTTTTCAATCTAATGGCCAATTAAGATGGAGAGCATTGTCTTGTGGCGACCTTCCTGAGATTCTAATAAAATGTCAAAATAAAACCTCTCTTTAACTAATTCATATACTTCATATACATTTCCTTTTGAGTTGGTTCTTGAACATTCTTGAGCAGGCATTTTACACAAACATTTGCTGTCTAGCTTCAATATGCAAGGAAAAAGCACCCCCCCCCCCACCACCACCACCACCCGCCTTTTTTTATACTACTCACTTGAAGGCATTCTTGCACACCCACACACCCTGGCTTCCTCTCATCTTCTATTTATTTAGAAGGGCAAAAACACAGAGACAAAAACGGTGCTATAGATTTGGACTGCATACTGCATCAATTTTGCCCTGTCTAAATGACCTAAATAGGAAATTCAATACTGCGGGGTCTGAAAAGCAGAACTCAGTCCACATATTTATTGGATACAGCCCTTTTGTCCAGTGCCAGCGCCCTTTGTGGTTTTTGACTTCACTGCCGTGTTATGGAATGGAAATACGATCTTGCTGTCATTCCCTCCCTTTTTTTTCCCAGACAATTCAAACCTGGCATTGGTCAGATCAAGGGGGGATGAAAAGGGATAAAAATGAAGAACTGAATGAAAGAAAGAAGTTAAAAGAGATTGGACACGACCTTGTTGCATGGCAATAAAAATCTATATCTGTTCTTCAGACTGATTGGGACCAATGATGTCAAAATGAATACTGTATGTATTACATGATGATTTACAGTATTTTCTAGTCTATGTGTAGCCGACCTCGAACCCAGACTTCATAATTGACCGTGGCCACAGCTCATGCAGAAGTGGCTGCTCCAAAGGTGAGACCAAGATCGATCCGTCACTTGTCCTTGTTAGTCTCCGAGGTGAGCTGGAACTGGGTGTTCCTTTGCCGCAACTGGAATAGGTGGTCCAGGGCCCAGCACGATTCTATGCAGCTGCTATATAGCTTCATCATATAATGCAAATTCTTAATATTAGCCTACAAAAGGCATAGTATTTATAAAAAATAAATATTATAAAATAAATGACAACAACAACCTTGCAAAATAACCATACAAAATATATCAAAACAACAAAATCACAGGGATGATTTTGTTGACAATCCGAATCCAATCCAGAATCCTGGACAATCCAAAGTTTTTCAAGAAAAGAGGTTAGGTCTCTCAATGGTAAGTAGCGTTAGCATTTTATTGTTAATGTCTAATGTGGTCAATGTGGTCACACGGTTTTGAGGGGACTACAAAAGTTTAAAAAACTTGGGTAGAGCCACTAATTGTGGTGGAAAATGTTTATTAGCAACCCCGCTTGCTGTATGCACACTCTATAATGCTACATAGACAAGCACTTTTTCTCGATGATTTATACAAAATAAACACAGTTAGGACAGTGATAAACTGTTACTCACTGTTTGCTCTTCTGGCTCTTCCACACGACCAAATACCGTTGGGAAGCGTCAGGCTTCAGCAAGTTTGTCCGCTCCCTACATGCACACTCTATAATGCTACATAGACAAGAGCTTTTTCTCGATGACTTGCACAAAATAAACACAGTTAGGACAGTGATAAACTGTTACTCACTGTTTGCTCTTCTGGCTCTTCCACACGACCGAATACTGTTGGAAAGCTCCAGGCTTCAGCAAGTTTGTCCGCTCCCTGTATGCACACTCTATAATGCTACATAGACAAGAGCTTTTTCTCGATGACTTGCACAAAATAAACACAGTTAGGACAGTGATAAACTGTTACTCACTGTTTGCTCTTCTGACTCTTCCACACGTCCAAATATCGTTGGGAAGCGTCAGGCTTCAGCAAGTTTGTCCACTCCCTGTATGCACACTCTATAATGCTACATAGACACGCGCTTTTTCTCGATGACTTACACAAAATAAACACAGTTAGGACAGTGATAAACTGTTACTCACTGTTTGCTCTTCTGACTCTTCCACACGACCAAATATCGTTGGAAAGCGCCAGGCTTCAGCAAGTTTGTCCGCTCCCTGTATGCACACTCTATAATACTACATAGACACACGCTTTTTCTCGATGACTTGCACAAAATAAACACAGTTAAGACAGTAATAAACTGTTACTCACTGTTTGCTCTTCTAACTCTTCCACACGACCAAATACCGTTGGAAAGCATCAGGCTTCAACAAGTTTGTCCGCTCCCTGTATGCACACTCTATAATGCTACATAGACACACGCTTTTTCTCGATGACTTACACAAAATAAACACAGTTAGGAGAGTGATAAACTGTTACTCACTGTTTGCTCTTCTGGCTCTTCCACACGACCAAATACCGTTGGGAAGCGTCAGGCTTCAGCAAGTTTGTCCGCTCCCTGTATGCACACTCTATAATGCTACATAGACAAGAGCTTTTTCTCGATGACTTGCACAAAATAAACACAGTTAGGACAGTGATAAACTGTTACTCACTGCTCTTCTGGCTCTTCCACATGACCAAATACCGTTGGAAAGCATCAGGCTTCAACAAGTTTGTCCGCTCCCTGTATGCACACTCTATAATACTACATAGACACACGCTTTTTCTCGATGACTTGCACAAAATAAACACAGTTAGGACAGTAATAAACTGTTACTCACTGTTTGCTCTTCTAACTCTTCCACACGACCAAATACCGTTGGAAAGCATCAGGCTTCAGCAAGTTTGTCGGCTAGTCCAGCTGCATAGTTGCCCATGTTCACAAAAAAAGTCTAGTGCGAAATGCTGTTGACAGGTTAACATACATTTCTTAAATAAAGAATAGTAGGAGTGTAAAGGTGAAAATAGGGGTATTATTTCATATTCATATGCTTCAACATTGGGACCCCGACTGACAAGGTACAATAAATATTACCTTGTATTGTCTGCCTTTGACAAATTAGAAATGACAGAAATGTATTGGAAAAAGCAGGGCAAAAGGTGATTGCAGATTGTATTATATATGTGTGTCCTTCAAAGTGTGTATGTCAAGATGTGACCTTTTTAAGATCCAGCCAAACTGCTAAATACACTCCCTCTGTGCCTGTCATTTACAGGTTGAATATCGACATCTTACAGTGGAAACGCAGGGGACCGACATCCGCATGGAAGAACCATGCAGTGGTGTGGTCCAAAGGCCATTTTCAAAAGTGCATATTGTACTTGAGTTTGGCCAATAGGTTTAAGACTAAAAACTAAATCAAAAGAAAATGTTGATGTAGAAATTAGCGTGCTATGGCTGAACTTGTAAAGCCTCGTTTCCACTTGCAGGCGTTTCCCCCATGTGGTATGCAATTTTCTATGCCTACGCTGCAAATGACGTCGTATAGCGGCCTGTCACGATTCGGCGAATCGGAGCGCCACGATGCGGCCATCCGATATATACGAGGGAAATTTAATGGAAATGCATTGGAACGGGACTGGAGATTTTGTGCGAAATAGGCAAAATCCGTTATAAAAAATCAGATATATGCAATGAATTTTTATTAGAAATGCATTACAGAAAAATTGGTTCTTTTTTATCT
The DNA here is from genome assembly GCF_030265055.1 of Doryrhamphus excisus. Taxonomy (NCBI): domain Eukaryota; kingdom Metazoa; phylum Chordata; class Actinopteri; order Syngnathiformes; family Syngnathidae; genus Doryrhamphus; species Doryrhamphus excisus. Next base: position 3,327,065 of record NC_080467.1, read on the forward strand.
GTCCGTTGTGAGCGAATTTCCGATATATCCGAGTCCGATTTATCCGAGGTTTACTGTATGTCTAAGTATGTCTGTGTGTGCCAATGCGCCAAGAAAATTCTGAAATGTTCAAGATTTGTGGCACACATAATTTCCGTGAACTCCCCAAAGTGTGCCTATGCATTAACTTTTCCACCACATCTTCTTTTTGTACCAAAAATTCTCAAGCAATTTCTATAACGTCTTGACTTTGATGTTCTTTTAATGTGTAATCATAACACAAATGCATATATTTATGTGAAAACAGAACGCAAAGTAATCTTCATGCTTTTTGTCTGCACCATAAATGAATGACATGTTTTGCCACTGCAAACTGTGGGACAATGCAGAGGCAAAATTTGTATAACCGCCAATTAAGGCTTGTTGCATTTGGCTCCAACAGAAGGCTCAGGTCAGAGACACTGTACAGCTGGTCCAGGCGGAGTGACAGGACGTGGACTGAAGGCCTTCTCACAAGCTTACAGCTGCAGTGGCAGTTTGAAGAACTACTGCTCAGTTGCTTTAACACCCATAATTACTTAAGGTTTCAAGAAAATCTTAAGTAAAATCGAGAAAATCAAGAGTTTTCAGTGATTTTGGGTCCACATCTTAGCCCATCTTAAGTGAGAAAAATCAAGTGAAAAATTTTGCCCATCATTTACAACCGTTACGTGAAATATAAACAAGAAAATGAGTTAATACAAGCTAGCTAACAATGCATGTCATTGCGACAATTAATTTGACACTTAAGCCCAAATTAAGAAACTTGAAAAATAACAGCAATAGTGTTCCATTTACATAACAGACCTGTATATTAATAGTAGGACAGCCATGTTGTTATTGTATCAGCTAACACCAAGTATTATATTTACAATGGTGTATAATAAGTAATGTAAACTGATGTATTTTCTGGCTCTTGCGTGGCATGTACTTTCTGCCGAAAAATGCCATTCACGGGGATGTAAGTTGTAAGTCTGAGTTATTTTGCTCTTCCATTTCTTGTCATACATAATGCATGTTATGTCCAGAACAGAGAGGGTAATTGAGATGTAAGAATCACACCAGAGAGCAGTAGATAGGAATGCATAATACAATACAGAGCTGGATGGTATGCTAAATATAATGACAAAGGTGATGCTGCAGATCACACTGAATATGAGACAAGGACCGTCGTCTTCTTCTCGGTTACGATATACACACACACACACACATATACACTCACACTGTAAGCAGAATAAGAATGCAGGGCAAAGGCACGTGCACGCGTTTTGGCAGAGCAAACGTGCACGGGATAAATTGCACACAGGGCCGGGCAGGGATGATTTTGTTGTTCAGTTCAGTTTTGCAAACACAATCAAACATACACAAGAACAGGTCAGAGAGCCCCAGTGGCGTCAAAACTGGCAGACGTCCCTCCACCGCGCTCCAACAAGCCAGCATGCTTTCCTTTACCACACTGCCAATATGCTTCTCCCGCCGCACACAAACACACACACAGCCCACTGCTTTCCCTTTGTCCCCACCAATCATCCATTATTGTGAGCCCTCTCAGGCATTACAGACAATAAGAAGTTAAATGGGAGAAAGTGAGCTAATTTGTGGACATGTGCTTTGTTATTGTTTCAATAAAAAAAATCCCTATGAACATGACAATTACATAACTACAACAAAGAGGCTTTTGGCGAAGCCTCAATCCTGTCTCGCTTGCACACGTCCCTTTAGAAATTCAGGATTATTGGCTTCAGGAGGAACAAATAAATCAAAAAGTTTGATTTTCTCGTTGATGATGAGGGAAGACAATGCTATTGGTTGATTAGAGCTTAAAACAAGTTAATGGAATTAGATGGTGACAATTTGCTAGATGAATTACTACATTTCATGTGAAAGCAATGCAACTTCAAGTCAGGTTTTTACACTTGGGAGGACATATACACTTATTTAACCGGTAAATATGTTTATTTACCGTTTATTATGCCAAATATTCTGTAGGCTAGATTACCATTACCACCATACTTGCTTAATATTATTTTGTAAAAAAAACCAAAAAACACTAAAAAAGTGGTAATCTAACAATAAAAATTTGTAATCGTACAAGAATAACACAAATAAATAATGACAAATTAAATTTTAATATAATCATAAAGAATAATTTTTTTCAGTATTATTATCAGAAACAAAACAATGAATAAATTTGTATTTTTTGTGGTTTAAAAAAGGTATGACGTTACAAGAATGAAATGGAAATATTATGGAAATAAATTCTGAATTACAAGAAGAAAGTTGAAAAAAAAAAATTTTAAAAAAGCAACAGAAAAGGAAAGTTGAAATATTATGGAAATAAATTTTGAATTACAAGAAGAAAGTTGAAAAAAAATAATTTAAAAAAGCAACAGAAAAGGAAAGTTGAAATTTCACGAGAACAAAGTCAAAAAAAAAAAAAAGTAAAGAAAAACAAGAAAAAAGTACTAATTTTACAATAATAAATCCGTACTATTATTCGGAAAAATAACATCATTTTAGAAGCATTGAGGTGAAAAATTGAAGAATAAATATTTTGAGAAAATTAGGTTGTTGAAGATTGTTCTAATATTATAAGAATAAAGACAAAAGTCACAATATTGGAATAAACATTATGAAGATTTAAGAAGAAAGAACTGGCATAGAGCTGATTAATATCTAATAATAAGGTTTTTCACTTTATCACAATAACTGCAAATTGCAAAATAACAAAGCAGCTCTTACATCCTCTCATTTTTCACGATGCAGACCTTGCCGGGAAACAAATATTTGCTTCACAATACTCCAATATATAATTTACCTATATTAATTACCTATAAATCACAAGGAGAACACAATGCAAGTTAAAATTGGGACATTTATTACACCCCCATCTTAAATTTGACCCAAATTTGCTTTGAGTGGGTCACGCTAACCCTTTCTCCCTACACACACACACACATACACACACACACGCTTTCTAGGCCGGGCAGTTCCTGGCATTCTCTTCAGGGTTTTGGCTGTACCCCTTGCACTGTAACACACACACACTATAAGATCCTGCTTATCGCCCTTTCTTGTCTCAATCAAAGCTTTGCCTCCCTGACCTCCTTTAATATTCAAAACTCCAAGATGGTGCATCAGCTGTGTGTCTCAGTCTAACCCGTTAAACGAGAATGTGTGTTTGTTTGCTGTTGTGCATGAGCATGCGTGCTTCTGCTAAAAGTGGTGCTGGATAGCTGCGAGTTGCCCCTGACACCAAACTTAATTCTCCAAAGCGAGGCTGGCGATAAATATTTCAAGGTCATTCTGTTTGCTCTCTGTTGTCCTTTTTCCGGGAGCACTGACTATAATAGGAATATATGCATGCCTAACTAGAGGCTTTAGATGTGAATTACCCCTGCTGCAGCCCCCCCATCTGCCTATAGGCATGTAGCAAAAAGATGAAAGATGACTTACAGTGGACAAATAACCGTGTACTAATCCAAACTTTGGCGTAAACACTACAATACAACCAAACTAAGTAATGTTTATTTGGTGATATATACTTCAAACCTCCATTATGCATTATGCAATACCTCAGAACTGTGCTAATTAGCAAAGAACATTTAGAGTCAGCTGCTGATGACATCATAGACGGGGAACGGGGAAGTTTCCTTGTATTAGCAAGCTGCTAACAAGGACGTTTTGTGAATAAAAATACATACGTGAACGTGCACCTAATTGTACAGTAACCACAAAATGTACACAATGTGAGACAAAATTTTGGTGTACATTAACTAAAAAGCACACTAACTACCAGTATATCACAACTTCTTAGCAAAGTTATTATACAATAGGATTAATAATGTGTCATATACAGTACGGTTGCACAATAATTATTGGCTGACATGAGGGATTTATGACTGATAAATGCAATTAAAATATTAAAATTAGCTCCCATGACCAATAATGTACAAAACACGCCATCGGGCACAAAGAAAACGTGATCCTCCAACTGAAACGCTAGTGGCGTGGAATTTACAAGGTGCAAAAAGTTTCGAAGTGTGTGCCCAAATACAGTGCACCTTGCTGGGCCACGCCAGGAAGCTCCTCCCTCTCTATATTCCGGCACACTGGGCACTTCTTCAGAGTATGTGTCCGAATATAGTGCACTTTGCTGGGTTCCCTCCACTCTATACTCTACTCTGGTTCTCCTAATAGTAGCAATGTTGTTATAAAGGATTGAACAAATGAACAAGTATGGTTGTTTAAATGGTTGGTTGGTTAAATAGCAAATACAAATAGACGGTGTAGACATTGAAAGTGTGAAGGAAAATCAATTTCTGGGGATCACAATAGATGAAAATATGAGCTGGAAACCTCATATTACAAATATACGTACAACATAAGGTGGCCAGAAATATTTCAACATTGAACAAAGTAAAATTTGTTCTCAATCATAAATCACTCCACACTCTTTATTGCTCTCTGGTTCTACCATATCTTACTTATTGTGTGGAAATATGGGATAATAACTATAAAAGCAATCTTCACTCACTAAATGTACTACAAAAAAGGTCAGTAAGGATAATTCATAATGCCGCCTACAGAGAACATACTAACTCCTTATTTCTAAAATCACAAATACTTCAACTTGCTAATATAGTTCATCTTCAAACAGCTAAAATAATGCATAAGGCTAAAAATAACCAATTAGCTAAAAATGTCATCCAATACTATGGTACCCATTATGTCATTGTATGGTCATATCACCTCGTACTTTGGTACGTGACAAAAAAAACAAACAAAAAAACTCTTAAACTATATTAGGAAAGCAGGAAGTGAACAAATGTAACAGTCTAAAATGTTCTGAAGCAATGATTTAAAAGAAAGCTTTGTAAATAACTATATGTGTGAGGATTAAAAAAAAAAAACCCTGAAAAAAAACCCCAAAAAACCTTGAACTGTATAATGGAAAGCAGGAAGTGAACAAATGTAATGTCTGTGATGCAGAAAAACAAATTTATCAGAATGCAACAAGCTTGTTTTAATTTGGCAGATAGTGTCAGATTTATACTTGGACTACATTGGAGTATATTAGGAAAGCAGGAAGTGAACAAATGTAACAGTTACTGATTGTAAAAGTACCAGATGGAGGGGTAGGATTTAATAAGCGTTGCTTCTTCCTACTCCTTTTGGACATGTGGAACTGGGAACTGATTATGGGATGCACTCAATTGTAATCTGATGCATGTTCAAATGAAATAAAACCATTACCGTTAAATCCAAATTTGTTTGAGTTGTTCTTACATCCAGGTGTGCATCAACTACAGTTGAGTTATTATATGAGTTATTATTCTCATTATTCTGAAAAAGAGATATTGTGCATCTGTAATGTATGATGCATGAATCTGGTTTGCATTGCCGCTTAGACACAGGTATTGAATTTAGGAATTGAGACTTTTAATGGTTTTACATTGACAAAAATAGGTACCTCATTTTGCAGATTGGATTGTATTTTTAGTTACTGAAAGGCAAAGAATGAGATGTGTCATTTTGCGAGAAGATGTAATGTCATGAAGTTGACACCAGTGTCCACTCCATTAAGCTGGCCAGCACGGACCATTACAGGCAGTTTTACAGAACAGCCCAGAGCCAAAGGACCCCTTCTGATGCACACTTAAACATGAGTCCATGTTTAGAAAAAAAAAAAAAAAAAGAACAGTCAGGATAGCAATGAAAAGCGAAGAGTGCGTCTTTTCGAAGTTGTCTGAAACACAAACGCTCATGAATGTGTTTATGAATGTCTGAATGGGAATGACATCCAAGCCTATTCTTCTCCATAATCATATGTTATGCCTTTCTGTATCAGCAGGAATGTCCATGCATGCACTTGTGTGTGTGTGTGTGTGTGTGTTGCAGCAGCAATATGGTAGCGGCCTCCATTCTGCCTCTCAGCTTGTCCGGGAAATATAATTTGCGCCTCCAATGCTTTTCACCTGGCTCATATGCAGCATGCAAATTTATTTCTCTAATAATCAGAGTGTGTGACGGCCCTCCTCCAGGATTAATGACAGCATTGCCGGGGCCTTGCCTCCACCCCGGACCATGGTAATAATACCGGCATACACACACCCGCAAATACACACACCCGTATGCACGCTCTGACATGGAAAAATTGTGTTAGTTCTACACAGAAAAACGCCAGGGTATTTGTCCTGCTAGACATAATGGGCTGGTGCATCATCAGATTGCAATGTCATTTCAAAAAACCTTGAATACAAATAATGTGCGGAAGGGAGGAGGAGAGGGGGGGAAGGGGGTGGTGCAGACGATAGATGGTGCGTTCTCTAAACCGGTGGGCTAGTTATTCTTCATTTCAGGTGGAGTGGTGTCGTGGTGACACACACATAGAAAAGAAAAAAAAAAAAAAACACATGGCTCAGTTATTAAAATGAAGTGTAGCGCTTTGTGCAGAGCTTGCTGCTTTCTCAGGACTCATCCCTTTTCTTCCCCTCTTTCACCGTTAATTAATCTTCAAGATCTTTTTTTTGCATCCCTCGTTCTAGCTCAGCCCTCCCCAACCCCGACTCTCTCTCTCTCGCTCGCTTTTTTTTTTTTTTCAAAGGAAACACTATGAAATATGGATACAGGAAAAGTATTAATTATAACCCTGTGTGTGGGTGAGGATCAGTGTGTGTCTGTGTGTGTTAGCTAAGGGAGAAAGAGAGGCAAGAGAGAGAGAAACAATGTGCCAGCGCCACCACCCACATCCCGGATCTGTCACAAGTGCCTCCGAAGAGAAAGAAGAATAAACAGCGGGTGGAGGGAGATACACGGAGATGGTGTGAACGACACAAGAGAAGAGGTGTGCATTTTCACGTATGTGTGTGTGTGTGTTGACTCTCTAAATTTGTTCTCATACAACCTTTGGCAGACTGTTAGTCCATTCACCTGCAAACATTGTGTGTCTGTATTACCAGGGAGGTCACAAAGCCTGCACAAAAACAGGTTAAGTCCAGCAATGACAGGACACCACTTATCTTTTTAATTAGCTTTTCACTCTTACTCAGCCTCCATTTTTCCCAACCTGCCACCAAGTCGAAGCAGAGTTGCGTAACAATTTGTTTTTATCGCCTGAAAGTACAGTACACACTCTTTATTGCTTACTTTCTGTGAGGAAATATGGGTTAATAACTATAAAAACAATCTTTACTCTGTAAATGTACTGCAAAAAAGGTCAGTAAGGATAATTCATAATGCCGCCTACAGAGAACATACTAACTCCTTATTTCTAAAATCACAAATACTTCAACTTGCTGATATAGTTCATCTTCAAACAGCTAAAATAATGCAAAAGGCTAAAAATAACCAATTAGCAAAAATGTCATCCAATACTTCTCTACAAGAGAGGAGAAATATGATCTCAGGGAAGAAGTACATTTGAAACACTTCTATGCTAGGACTACGTTAAAAAGCCATAGCATTTCAGTATGTGGAATCAAACTATGGAATGGATTGAGTAAGGAAGTCAAACAATGCACAACGATGAGCCAATTCAAGAAACAATACAAGCAGTTGATGTTTGCTAAATACAAGGATGAAGAGTCTTGAACCAGTCATGATGTGCTATATATATATCACTATATTGACACTTACTATGGTACCCATTATGTCATTGGATGCTCATATCACATCGTACTTCGGTACGTGACAAAAATTAAAAAAATAAAAAAATACTAAAAAATCTATAAAAATTAATAAAATAAATTAATAAATAAAATTAATTTGCTAAATACAAGAATGAAGAGTCTTGAACCAGTCATGATGTGCTATATATATATCACTATATTGACACTTACTATGGTACCCATTATGTCATTGGATGCTCATATCACCTCGTACTTCGGTACGTGACAAAAATAAAAAAATTAAAAAAAATACTAAAAATTCTATAAAATTCATAAAATAAATTAATAAATAAAATAAATTTGCTAAATACAAGAATGAAGAGTCTTGAACCAGTCATGATGTGCTATATATATATCACTATATTGACACTTACTATGGTACACATTATGTCATTGGATGCTCATATCACCTCCTACTTCGGTACGTGACCAAAAAAAAAAACAAAAAAAAAACTTGAACTACATTAGGAAAGCAGGAAGTGAACAAATGTAACGGTTACTGATTGTAAAAGTACCAGATATTATGACATTGTATGGTCATATCACCTCATACTTTGGTACGAGGTACAAAAAAAATAATAATAATTTAAACTAAAAAAAATGTATTTTAGCAAATGTATATATATATATTTTTTAAATAAATAAAATACATTTGCTAAATACAAGGATGAAGAGTCTTGAACCAGTCATGATGTGCTATATATATCACTATATTGACACTTACTATGGTACCCATTATGTCATTGGATGGTCATATCACCTCGCACTTCGGTACGTGACAAAAAAAATAAATAAAAAAAAACTTAACTAGCCACTAAAATTGAACGGATAACTTTTGTTACAAATAAAAGCATCTTGTCGCTGAGTTAGTTTATCCATAATCAGAACAATAAAGAGGGAATTTACATCTCCTTGTGTCGCCCGAGACATCTGTTCACCACTTAATTTTTGCAGCAGGAGAGCAACAGCTAATCAAGAGAGGAGATTAATGTCAGCTGACTGATGTCATGTGACATCTACAAACTTCTGTTCATGTGATCGAACCCACATTACCTTTGTGATCGACCAGTAGCTTGCGATCAACGTAACTCACACCCCTGCCCGAGATCCTAAGGAACATAAACCAAAGTAAGCTACCTCTGTTGAACCATTCCCAAACTTTACAGCCTGACACTCCGCCCAGAACCCTGAGGTCTGCAAACCAGCTTATGTTGGCTGTGCCCAAAGCCAGGCTCAGAACTGGAGGAGATTGAGCCTTTTCAGTGGCAACTCCCAGATGATCCTCCCAGTCCTTGGATGAGTTTAAGTCCAGATTTAAAACCAAAAGTTCAGTAATCCCTTGTTTATGGTGGTTAATTGGTTCCAGACCCAACCGTGATAAGTACATTTAGGCAAAGGGGGATTCCATATTGATAAATGGCATATTATTGTAATTACAGCATATAAAACCTATTTATGACATTATTAGAGCACTCTAGGCATGATATAACATCCCCATAGTCACCTTTACCCTCCCATTTACCCGATATGGTACATAATAAGACATATGTTTGTGCTGCCTGGGAAGATGAGTAGGGGGGGCAGACAGGAAGTGACACTGGGGTTCAGAGGTGAGTTTAAGCTTGCCGTGAGTTACGACCACAACAGTAGCCCGTGTATTTTACTTTACTTAGCTATTTTTATGTTTGGAAATGCTTAATTTAGACATAAAAATGTGTCAAATTTGTTTACATATGCATATGTTTACACAAATAATAGGACATGTCAATATATATTATAATATTTATGAACACTTGTCCCTTCCTGTGAAATATATCAACGACCAATGTTCAAAGTGTGGGGTGCAAGCCATTTGTGGACCTATTTTTTTTATGACTGATACATTGTAGAAATAAAATATAGCACACAATTATAAAAATAATACCAAAAAGCAAAAAAAAAAAGAAAGTTGTCAAAGAGTTGATATAAAAAACTAGTCATACAGATCACTTACACACATACACGGTACATATAAGGTGTATTTTACTTTACTTAGCTATTTTTATGCTTGAAAATGCTTAATTTAGGCACAAAAATGTGTCAAATTTGTTTAAATATGCATATGTTTAGACAAATAATAAGGTATATAAATATGTAATATAATATTTATGAAGACTTGGCCCTACCTGTGAAATATATCAACCACGGATGTTCAAAATGTGGGGTGGAGGCCATTTGTGGACCTATTTTTTTTTTATGACAGATACATTGTTGAAATTAAGTATAGCACACAATTATAAAAATAATACCAAAAAGCAAAAAAAAAAAGGAAAGTTGTCAAAGAGTCGATATAAAAAAGTAGTCATACAGATGACTTACACACATACACGGTACATATAAGGCTGAATATGTGTATTTTACTTTACTTAGCTATTTTTATGCTTGAAAATGCTTAATTTGAGCACAAAAATGTGTCAAATTTGTTTAAATATGCATATTTTTAGACAAATAATAGGGCATATAAATATATAATATAATATTTATGAACACTTGGCCCTTCCTGTGAAATATATCAACCACGGATGTTTAAAATGTGGGATGCAGGCCATTTGTGGACCTATTTTTTTATGACAGATACATTGTTGAAATTAAGTATAGCACACAATTATAAAAATAATACCAAAAAACAAAAACAAAAAAGAGTCGATATGAAAAACTAGTCACTTACACACATACACGGCACACATAAGGCTGAATAACAAACAATAAATACAGCAACTTCTGCTCTGCTCAGATTAACGACGCTAACCAAGGTTCCACTCTACTGGAAATGATGTTGAATTAATCAATATAAAGAAATAGAATGACTCCCTCATTGCTTTGTTTTGCGTCACATTCTTCCTGAACAGGCTAACCGATAGATAATCAATGAAATGATCAATTAATAAATTAATGGAGAAAATGTTTAATGAAAAAGTAGCAGTGATATGAATCAAAACATGTTTTATTGTAAATATCAATAGTTAAAATGACACATTTCATATTTGGACACATTTTCCTGCTCTGCAGCCATACAAGGCCATGTTTATGTGTCTTTCTTTCACACGGCAGAATGGACGAAAACTACTTTACTGTGACACCGTGAACCTCCCTCTTTGTATTTACTGTGTTTTGCGTGTGCTTTTATGCTCTCAGACATTCACACTTTCCACGAAAGGGAGAAACTTCTCAGACATGAATGAAGGTGAGAATGCGCTGACCCGCATGCAGTGGTGAGGGCAGAGACACAAGGTCTCCGGGGGTCAAACAATACACTGTCGATGCACTGAAAACCTCTTTTTCAGAGACAGTCAAGTATTTCTTACAGGTTTGTCAGAAGTTCTAAAAGACATTTGAAAAAAAGAGAAAATTATTTGAATTTCCTTGCAAAGGTTAAAAAATATTTGTTTGAAATCTTATATTAAAATATATCTGAACGAGGTGACTGTCAATAACCCGGTATGGCCTTAAGAAAGTGGTAACAAGCCCTTGCACTCCTATTATTCTATTTCTTTATATCACATTGCAACAAATGCTGCAGGGACTCGAGACAGAGTTAGTAAACAAACAACTTCACAAGCAAGTGAGCTAACCATTTAGCATCAAATGTACTTATGTTATTGTATTTCTTGTAAACCCAAGAAGTCCAAAGATAACCACTTCCACACAATCAAGTAGAACATGCCTTGGCTGACTTCATACAGTATTAATGTGATGTAATGTAAGATAATGTTGCAATATTTTGTGTCATACTGTTGCATTGTGGTCAGAATACTACATATCACTTGTATTTCAATATGTTTTGACTAATACGGTCTAATTAAAATCTAAAACTGGGATTATCGTGGAGGAATAATAATCGAACCACCTCAGTTTCATTTTGTTTCGGTGCCTTATTTTAGTTTTTTTTTGTATTTGTTCTGCTTATTAAATTCATCAAACACTCATTTTTGCAACACTTCTGTTTCTGCATTGAGGGTCCAAAATCCAAACCAGACTTAAAAGTGTATTTATTTGTTTCGAGGAGAGCTACAATGGAACTTGACTGGAATTCCTGGTGGGTCAGCAGCGGTTCACAGAAAGTGGACTGGCCTGTGGTTATACATTCTCGGGAAGAGGGCAACTCACTGGTGACCAATTAGGTAAGAGATTGCAAGGGAGCATGAGGGCAAATAAAGGCCTTTAATTGGCTCAGGAGAACCCGTGTGGCCAGGATTCTATTAGGACCTGAGAGGACATAGCAAAAGCATTATTAGCAAGGTGTGCCTTGTTCTCGCTCCTCTTTAACTCCTAAAGCTTATACCAGAATTTTGCAAGATTCTGCTCTTATCTTGTTAGATGTACAGTAATCCCTCGTTTATCATGGTTCATCGGTTACAGACTCGACAAAGTAAGAAAACCCATGCATGAACATGCAAAGTCCACATAGAGATGCAGACACACAAACGATTTAACCTTCCTCTTGTGTTAGCTTTCTGGTATCATCTCTTATGTTAATGGGTCGGTTTTGACCCATGTATTAAATCAGCTATAAAATACACTAAAAACAATAAGTTACCATCAAATTTGTTTCTCATGTCTTGGTTACCTTCTTAGGCTTCCTCATCCATGAAAATGTTGGTTTTAATACTTTTGGTGTGGGCATGTACGCCATTTTTTGTCACTATACCCCTCGATTTCAATTTCCAAAAAAAACTCAAAAGAATCATATTGATAAATGGAATTATTTTGTTATCTGGCTATTACTGAGGGATATAGAACAGCTTCACCACCAGCAACCTCTTCATCTGACTCGCATCATCTGTGTCTTCTGTATCATACTCCACGTTGTCCTCCTGCTCATCTCAATGGTTATGCCGGTCTGTCCTCTCCCTCATTGTCACCAAAAATTTGGTCCAGATCTTGGTTCACTGTCCTTCTTGCCATTCTTTCCATGATCCAAATTGTAAATGTGAAATCAGCCAGTCAAATGAGTGAATTCACATCACCTCTGGATATTGTTTTTCTGCTGGTATATTGGAAAAATGGTCAAAAAGTTTACATGATGAGAAGAGGAGCTGGTTGTCATTGTTTTGGCTAATTGTGCACTTATGATTTCAGTTTTGGCTCAAAATATTGCTTTATAATCATATTATTATTACCAGGTCGAAATCGACCCTAACAATACAGTGGTCATCATTTCAACCAGACCATTTTAAAATTTAGTAAAAAATTATTTTTTGGGTTTTATTTTGTTGAAATAGAGTTTCCAGACAAAGTCAAAAAGCCTTAATGCAATAAACAAATGTTATGTGATTCTTTTTATGCATTAAAATGTAAAACGGGTCGGTGCCGACCTTAACACAATCGTTCAATTTAAACATTCATCCCATGAAAGCCATCATGTCACTGTCAGTGTCCATTTTTTGGGAGATCAGGATACTATTTACCCCATATTCTATCCTAAATTGGCTTTTATTAAAAAGAATGGCTAATTATATTCAACAATGAAGCTGACGGGAACAATACAAGATAGCGGCTACTTTGATCCCACTTACCCGCACCCTCTTGTTTAAAGTGATTGCACAGGACTGACATGAGTGAGCACACTGCCGGAGACCCTTCTAATGACTTAAGCAAGAAAAATTACCACAGTTACCTTTAGTGGCAGCAGTTAATTGCCTGGACACATCATGCCATCATTTGAAATGTTTACTTCGATTTAATTTTTTTTTTCATGAAACACTCGATTCAGTTTGTTATTGTTAATTTCAAACTTTTTTTTTTTTGGTGTCATGAGCACTGTAAGTAGCTCCACAAACAAAATCCAAATGAATAAATGAATGGCGAGTAAGTAAATGTCAATATATCTATAAAAAAAAAAAATAACATGCATATTCATTATCATTCATAAGAAGAGACCAGTGGTTAGGAGTAAACCAAAAAACACCAGTTTTATGATTCAGTTATGACATTTTAGCTCGCCTGCAGGCTGCTATGTCTAAAAAATATTATAATCAGCCTAACAAATGTCACAGCAACCCTGTCACTCATCCGACCTTGCCCACATGCACATACAAGGTCAGTATATGACGATGCTATTGTATCTACAAACACATCTATAGCTACAATGCTTTTTTTTTCCCGGACCTCCAAACAAGGGAATCAGTGAGACAGCACATAATTATTCATATGTTTCACTTAACCTTTAACATGCAGTCCCAAGCAGTGCCACAACCAGCGTTTGCATATTGGTCCCAGATTATTATGAGAATGGTTCGGCATTTGTCCTTGTTTACGTGCCCCGTTGAAGCATCCTTGGCCGTGCTTGCTTACACTTCAGATGAATAGCATTCCCCGGACCCCGGAGGCTCCCAACTTCTCCTGAGACCTTTAAGTGTTTGTTGACAGACTAACATACTTTGGCTTGTTTAGCTGTCTCATCTCTCTAAAATTTAAAAGGTCACTCGCAATTCCTCCGCCAGCCAAACCCACTTAAAAGAGAAAGAAAAAAAACTACGACCTCAGGAAAATGCCCTTACGAGCGGACCCCAAGAGCTCTCAGTGAAACAAACAGAATCCCTGCTGACACAGTCACCAAGTTTAAACAACCTGTCTATACGGTTAGAATTCCGGTTCCGTTTGCACTGCAGGTCAATTCTGTTTTTCGCTCATACGTTACATGTATCGGATTTACTCATGCCGGTGTCAACAGTACAATTCCCATTTTTTTCAAATGCGACTCAGGCCTCTTTCATGCAATATGTAGATATAAATCTGTATTTGACAGCTGGTCGGTAGCCATGAAACCTCGCGACAGGAGATCACGGAAGCGCTCGCCAACCTTTCTGCCATTACGAGGGCACTAGACCAATGCCTGAAGCAGGCTTGCGGCCACCTTTTTCCGGCCGAGCCCAACACAACCACCAGTGTGGTCTCGACTTGCAGCCTGCCGGTTGCTACTCCCGCAGCGGCTGCCACCCACAAGCCTAGCATTTCTCACCCTCCATGTTTTTCGGGTCATGCGAGCAGTTTTTGCACCAGTGGTCACTGGTCCCTATAACCGTTAATTGATTCTGGAGCAGACGATAGCGTTCTGAATTCAGAATTTGTGACTGTAGATAATATTGTAAGAATCCCTAGAATCCCTCTGCCTGTACCTAAAGAGCTTCACTCCCTAGACGGGCGCCTTCTGGCGGTGGTTTCGCAACAGACACAGGAATTAACCCATTTCCAGCAACCAACGCAAATCCATCCAGTTTTTCATAGCGCCATTCCATGGAGTCAAGGGGCGATAGCGCCTTTAAGACTATTCAGTCATGAATCTGGCACTACACAGAGACTTCTGTCTGTGGCCATTTTTCCATCAAGACCACATCGGTAAAGGGTTACAGTTATGGTCGCCACACAAGATCTGTGGTGCTCAGTCAAAATGACAACTGGGTTTTTGGTCAATGAGGCTAATGACACATCGTAAGACAGCTATGCAATACGATTACCTTACATTTGGCTTCCAAATACATACATTTCTCTAGTCGTTCCTTGTGACTTAACGATGACTGTGTTCTGTGGAAAAAAAATGGTTGCACCCACCTCTACTCTGTGTTTATTTATTTAAAATTTATTTAAAATACGCATAATTTATAGACTTTTGTTTTGGACCCGACCAGGATGTTTGTGTTGCGTTGTTTGAGGTCCTTCACGAGTACCTTGGGGTCTTTGGGGTCTTGACAGGTGGATTGGTTCAGCATCTGCAGTGATGTGGACTCTGCATCATTCCATTTGGGTAAAGCGGGAGCTGAGCTGAAAGGCCCCCTTACCGGTCCATCTACGTTCCTACCCTCACTTATAGTTCTGAGCTTTGGCTGAAGGGACGATAACGCTGATTTTCTCCATCGGTTGGCTGGGTGCTCCCATACAGATAGGGTGAGAAGCACCATCATCTGGGAGAAGCTCGGAGTCGAACCTACACATTGAGAGGAATCGGATGAGATGGCTCGGGTATCTGGTTATGAGCTGGTCTTGGTTAAGACCTCAGACATGATGGTGAAACACCTCAGGATCCACAAGAAGGAGCTGGATGAAGCATAGAGGGAAGTCTAGGGTTCTTGGCTGCTGCCCCAGAGACCCCCTGGATATGCCTGAAACATACTTCATCCAAATGGTGTACATACGTAACTTCATACTGTACTGATATGACTTCCAGTTTTTATACTTAACTTCTTTATCTCTCTCCACACTTGTTTTGTTCGTTGACTCACAGTTGTGGCTATCGTCTGTGTCGGGTTCGAACTCCTGT
Organism: Doryrhamphus excisus; assembly: GCF_030265055.1. Taxonomy (NCBI): domain Eukaryota; kingdom Metazoa; phylum Chordata; class Actinopteri; order Syngnathiformes; family Syngnathidae; genus Doryrhamphus; species Doryrhamphus excisus. The sequence continues at coordinate 3,343,049 of NC_080467.1, forward strand.
GACTCTTGTAAAAACACTTCAATGCAGAAATACAGACGAGACAGACAACAATATTCAAAGTTACTCGCAGCGAGGAGAGTGAAACAACATACCCAGTGACATACCGCTCCTCTCTTTTTATTCTCTTTCGGGGGTCCCTACTACATGGTTGTGCAACTCTAAGGGGGGGCAGTTGCACAAGCTGTATTTGTTTGTCTATGTGTGTGTGTATATGTGAGAGTAATTACTTTTATTGTTTCATGAGTTCTTATCTTGACACATTCTTGCAGGATGAACATGAACATCTTCAGGGTTGCTGTTGGCGCATCCAGGCACCTCCAGGACCTGGGGGTCGCTGGGGGTCTCTGATCAGGGTCACAAGAACATTCCCTCTTCAGCTTATTCAAACACTCTTTCTATTGTCTAAGCAAATGGATATAAGGGTGATAACTAACACTATATTCATTCTATCTACATTTTATTCTAACAGTCTGCCGTGTCTTCTTCTGTGGTATGATTAACAGAGCTACATGCAGGTTGACGAGTAGTATACTGAGTCATTGTAAGTGTTTTCATCTGGACACATACGATCCTGTGTGGACAGGTAGCACAGATAACCCTTCATTTTGTTTTGTTTTTATTTTGGACAGGGCTTTGGAATAAATACTAGTTTTGATTGATTGACACCTGCGGAATGTTGTGGAAGCCAAATGAAAAATCCGTAAAGTTCCATATGAAAGACCACCCTTAGCTACTGCTGCACTTTAATGTGGTCTTAAGGAAACACAAGCCGATGTGTGGTTGGGCCCGGCGAGCTGAGGGGCTTTGTGTCGGCATTCCTCCATATGTCTTAGGATGGTCCAAAACCGCAGGCCTTGACATGAGCAGCAGTTCCAAAGCCGACTGCCAAGATTCAATGTGAGCAATACTTCTGTTTTCAATCCAAGAGCGCTCCGTTAGGATTTCTAGTAGTGGAAAGAGCTCAGAAATAAATTGTTCAGAAAAGGCCCAAACCAACATGCTAATGAAAAGAGGTTTCCCATGCAAATCAACTGACCAAACACTTTAAATATGTTGGATCCCAACGTTTTGTTTTGTTTTTAATCAAAACACACAAGACCAAAAAAAAAAAAAAAAAAAAATCTGGTCTCCAGGCCTTACAGTGGTGGTATCCTAAATTTCTTCTACTGAGACCCCCCGCGGTAATTACACTGTATGAAGCAGACTGTTAAAAGAAGGGGGTGGGTGGATGGCAGTGCACTAGGAATAACTGTTGGCCATGGAGCTAATAGGCATGGAATGATGACAGATATCATGGAGTGGACGCCTCGGAATGGCTGGGAAGGAATTAATAAGCAGGAATGGGTTAATAGTGCATTAAGAGCCAGCAGGAGAACGGCAGGAGAGAGGAGGGAGAAGCTTCTGAAGTCAGCTGTGAGTAATCAGCCCATGGCGAGCTGTCAACGATTACCATAACAGAGCAATTGGACGTGAAAAATGGATAATAGTATGGACAGAGAAGTGTGGCACTTTGTGTGTGTGTGTGTGTGTTGTGACGGCTGTGGGGGAGGTTTGAAATGCACAAAACCTACTGGCTGTCTACTTGGGGTGAGAAGGAGGCGGTGGTAATTTTTCAAACAAACATATGCATATTACTACAGTATCTGCTAATGCTATTGTTCCATACTTATGAACTCATCAGTTAATAACTAAAAACACAACTGTTTTGTTGTTTGAAACTTATTTAATGGCTTTGATTGCTCCTACTTTGAAATACAAATGTTTTTTTTTTTTTACTTTATCTGCTTCTTTTCAAATTTATGAACTATAAAACCTATTGCCATTTACTGAAACTTTTAACACTGGCATATGTTTGACAAGCTGCTAATTTCTTCTGTGAATGAGCTTCCTGCCCTTTCCATAGCCTGATTGCACCTCATGTTCATGGACCTGGAAGACATTTCACAGCTATTTAGCAAGGAAAATAAAGACAAAGGATACAATACATCTGAAAATCGATATGCCTTTGGAAGGACGCATTAAACATTTCATATTAGTTTGTGTACCAAATCCTTTGGTTGGCATATTATCCTGCATCCTTCCTCTAATCAAATGGACATTAATTTCGGGGGAAAATAGTGCTCCTCAACTTAACAGCTGTATTTTATTACTTGAGACTGAAAGGACGAATTGGCCACACGGTGCATTGGCTCACAGTCCGGAAATGGTGGGTTTGCATTAGGGATAAACAAATAAACATGGTAGGTGTGCAACAATGGTTCATTCATTTATTTAGTGACACAGAAAGCGAGACAAACAAAACCGGAACACGCTTGCTGTTCGCCATGTACAACCTTTTCAAAACACTTCCACAATTTGAATGACTTTTAGGAGCCATTATGAGCCAATAAGACCGTAGATGTTGAGATTCTTCCTAGCGTTCAAAGCTCCGTTGGATTATGCCTCTGAGGCAGGTGATTCTATTAATGCATGGTAAGTATTAGTCTTTATTACAACTTTCTTTATTAGCACAAATTAGTGTCAAAATAGGCTATTTAGAACAAATTATTGTTTGCGAAAATAGTCAGCAGCAGCCGTTAATAACGTTTCATAATGCCCAAAGCGATTACCTCTGAAAATATAATTTAAGAAAATTAAAATTAATTAAAAAAATTAAATTAAAAAATTATTTTTCCGAGAATAATGCCATAATATTATGAGGGAAAATAATAAGTAATTTCACTAGAATCAAGTTAAAATATTCAATCAATTTTATTTTTAAAGTTGTGATATTATGAGAAATAGGACACTAAATCAAGTTTTTGGGAATTAGATATGGGAAAAAGTTATAATATTAGGGTAACAAGGTCAAAATATCATGGGGCAAAATTACAAGAGGAAAATTTAGTTGAACTAGTTGTAAAAAAACATTAGAAATGAAAAAGAAACATCTGCCATTTTATAAGAATCAAGTCAAAATATGAAGTGAAAAAAGTAGCAATTTTATGAGAATTAACTTTTTTTATCTTATCTTATTATTATCAATTTATTAATATTATTTTTTAAATTACAAGTTCCAAAATTCCATTTTTGTCTTGTTTTTTTTGTGTCTCACTCCCCCGTCTTTCTTTTGCATATTGTAGTTCTACTTAAAACCTCATTAAGGTCCAAATTATTACTTGTATTGCAAAAATATTAAACTACACTTAAGTGGAATTCAAGTAACTTTGTTAATAGTTTTGGATCCAGACCAGAGTACAGGTGTACTTACCTTACACACATTACCTTAACCTACTTACCTAATATATCCAGTAGTATATTTAAACATTAACATTTCACTCATGGATTATCAGAATCAACATCGGTAGCATAAAACCCTGATCGGAACATTCCTCCTATAAACAACAACGCAAATGAGTCAGGCAAAGTTACTTTTGAAAACATGAAGAAAAATAGCCACTCGTTTGCTGTACAAACCTTAGATTTAATTCTGGGATTGAATTTTTTGAGGCCGGATGATTTAAGGCTGTTTTTCACTTGGCTTGTCCAGCATCGCCCACGCAGTCGCATGGAGACCCCAAACACCAAGCAGGTGGCCAGGAACATTGGGTGGCCACAGATCACATAGCAGCACAAATGGCACATTACATTTTCATTACATAAGAACATGGACTAAATGAACAGAATGTGTGCTAACGTGGAGTGTCAGAGTCTCAATCTGCCCGCATCTGTGTCTAAATACAGTCTACACTCTCAGTCCGGAACATTAGTTATACCTGCACTCTAGTCAGCTCTTATATAAGAGTTGTTTTTTACTGTATTTAATAATAATAATATAATACTACTACTACTACTACTACTACTACTACTACTACTACTACTACTACTAATAATAATAATAATAATAATAATAATAATAATAATAATAATAATAATAATAATAATAATAATAATAATAATAATAATAATAACATGGGCTGCACGGCGGTCGAGTGGTTAGCGTGCAGACCTCACAGCTAGGAAACCAGGGTTCAATTCCACCTCGGCCATCTCTGTGTGGAGTTTGCATGTTCTCCCCGTGCATGCGTGGGTTTTCTCCGGGTACTCCGGTTTCCTCCCACATTCCAAAAACATGCTAGGTTAATTGGTGACTTAATTGGTGACTCCAGCCATAGCATTTCAGCATGTGGAATCAAACTATGGAATGGTACCCATTATGTCATTGGATGGTCATATCACCTCGTACTTCGGTACGGGACATAAAAATAAAAAAATTAAAAATTTACAGAAAAAAACTGTAAATTATATATTTGGAATAATATTATAATATGATATATATATATTAATATTATTATTAATATTAATAATTCTTATTATAAAATAATAATAATTAATAATATTATAATATTATAAAATAATATTCGGAAAGATTAAGATATGCCTTTATTCGTCCCTCAGTGGGGAAATTTGTAGAAAGCAGGAAGTGAACAAATGTAACAGTTACTGATTGTAAAAGTACCAGATGGAGGGGTAGGATTTAATAAGCTTTGCTTCTTCCTACTCCTTTTGGACATGTGGAACTGTGAACTGATTACGTGATGCATTCAATTGTAATCTGATGCATGTTCAAATGAAATAAAACCATTACCAAATTGTCCATAGGTATGAATGTGAGTGTGAATGGTTGTTTGTCTACATGTGCCCTGTAATTGGCTGGCGACCAGTCCAGGGTGTACCCCGCCTGGGATAGGCTGGGATAACTGTCAAAATGAATGAATGAATGAATAATAACATACACAGAAAACAGTACAGCTTTCAGTAGCACTTGAACGTCCATCGAGTTGATTGTGTGAAAGTAGTTGAATTTGTGAGATGAGTTTGCCTTGGCCTGTTTTGTTCAGTGGGTGCCTTCTGTGGCCTATGTGTGTATCTCTTTGTACACTGTAACTATCGGTGGCTTCTGAGAATATGCGATCTTCTCTGTAAACACCCTTGGCAGCTCCAGAACTACTGTAAAGCTATGTGTGGTCCGAGAATGGCCAAATAACCAGATGGCAAAGACATCCAAGCCAACGTATACAGTCAAATGACACACACACACACACACACACACACACTGGTGGGAATAAACCTCAACAGGCCTTCTTTCAGTCCTGAACCGCGGGTAGAACACGCTCTCACTGGCAGTGTCCCTTCTTGGGTGAAAGTCCAGACTCAGACAGCCTGGCAACATGTGGCCCTTGGGCCTCACAGATGCCAGCTGAAGAGGTCTTGGAGCTTGGCTGTGTGTGTGTGTGTGTGTGTGTGTGTGTGTGTGTGTGTGTGTGTGTGTGTGTGTGTGTGTGTAATGTGTGAGATCTCTCCTTTGGGCACCACATGCTCCAATCAGCGCTTGTGAGAGTTTGTGATTTGTACACTACTCAAAGCATCATATGCCCAGCTCAAAACAAAAGTGTGTTGTTGGCCAAAAGAAAGTAAGTGTGTGTGTGTGTGTGTGTTGACAGATGTCGAGAGCATGCTGGTCTCTTGAGTAAGAGGGTTGGAGTATCCGTCTTACCTGAGGCTGCTGTACAGCTGTCCTATAAGCTGATCGCTGTCCCTAGCAGACAGTGTTTGCCTGGTTTTACTTGGAATATGTAGAAGGTTCCTTGTGGAGGAGATGCGACTTCACACACTCAAATCAGGCCTGGCATCTTGCTGTAAAGATAAAACACGCTTTTGTCCTACTTCCAAGTTATGTCCAATATTTTTACGATCTACGAAGATAAGTGTCTTTTCGCTGATGAAATGATGATAAAAACGCGCATTGACTTAAAAAGCAAAATTAGCAAAGACGCTAATCAAAACCAAGGATTATGGTCTTGAGATGCAGAAGGAAGATCGAGAAAGAAGACAAAACCTGACCCACATACTACATCCTATAATACATACTTCATATCTGTGCACATGCTCTTAATATTTATACAGTTCAGTGATACCGCAATTGTTTTTGAATAATTTGTCCAAAAGGTCACTGACTTAAATGTAATTTTTGCCATAAGAAATCACGTGAATCCAATTAATGTGTTCCATATATATATTACAAATATAAATTATTATATATATAATAATTTATATTATTTAAAAGTTCATTATTATCATTTATATTATTATTATATTATTAATTTTCTCTCTCTATATATTTTTTTCTGCATGTAAAACTATAATTATTATATATATAAAATATAATATATAATATATAAATAATATAAATATATATATATATATATATAATTATAGTTTTACATGCAGAAAAATTATATATACGTATATATATGTATATATATATATATATATATATATATATATATATATATATATATATATATATATATATATATATATATATAATTAATATTATATATTATATATTATATATTATATAATAGTTTTACATGCAGAAAAAATGCAAAATAATTATAAATTAATTACAAATAGAAGAAATAAATAGAAGAAATATTAACATTCGACATCACTTTTATCTTTTCTAAGATGGGTTTATAATGCACAGAAAATGGAAATAAATGTGTGCTCATGTTTCACATAAGGATTGTTATGATGGGCAAAATTCCACAAAAAGGTGCATTTCCCCTTTAAGTTGAATTTGAAGTTTCCTTAACTCCAGCCTTAAGAAGTGACCTGGACAGGGTGTTAAATGTGGAATAAAAACCGAAATTTAAGCAGCAATTCTAATAAATACATGCAAGAAGAAGGCTGAAATGATGCAGCATGCTCTGACAGAAAGAAAAAAATCTTTAAAAAAAAATGAACTATGACGACTGAGGAAAAGATGACATCAAGTCAGGACAGGAGGGAGGTCTTCAACACCCCCTGCTAAACAGTGTGATAATACTTTTAAAAAGAACTAAAAAGCTACACGCCTTTGGAATTACAGCCCGGCTATCAGTAACCACAAGCTTCAGTGCGAGACAGCGTGACAGGTGTACGTTTCAGCAACTTCAACAGGGCGGATTAAGCCACTAGTGGCTCCTCTTCATATGCATTCCTTATGGGAGTTAAGGCCATTTGATATGCAGGGCCAAAGGCAAGATTACCAGCTCATGGGCCCATGGAGAGAGGTGTGCTGCAACTAAAAGCCTGGATTTGAATAATTGTGGCAGGGCTTAGCGCCCAGAATCAGCATAGAACAGAACCAATGGATTATTACACACACAGTCACAGACACGCACACCAACTTCCAAAGGCTTTGACTTGTCTGACTCAATAACTTACAGTATCGCTATGTGTGTGTGTGTGTGTGTTTTGCTTTGTGTCATCTTCATTCCATAATGTAAATGCACGTCTCTGCTGTACTTTTGTGTACCTGTGTATTATTTACACACAGACGTGCAAGTGTGTGTGACAGATCATACGTGTCCAGGCCCCGGTGAGTGCAAACGTTTGTATTTATAGTGTCAATGGCTGGATTCCCCTCAGCATGGGACTCTATGTGTGTATGTATATGTGTGTGTGTGTGTGTGAGAAAGAGAGAGAATGCCAACACCTAAACAGCAGAGCTATTCTTCCAGTTCTGTACTTTTTGACACTGGTTGAAGGCTTAGCAGCGCTTGAGGTGCCAGACACACACACCCACACACCCACACACCCACAAAGTAGTGCAAAGAATGAAAAAAGGAGTTAAGGAAAGGATGAGATGGCTCCCGATGAGTTTTGAGAGTGGAAAAAGCAAAAGGACTCTTTAAATGCAATGAAACTGTTTTCGGGAAAAGTGGAGTTCCAGGTATTTTAAACTAGGGTGAACCTTTGAGGCGTAGGTGTAAGTAGAAAGTTATTCAGGCGTTTAAAAAAAATTTCAAAAAATTTGTCAAATGTAAAAAAAAATGTGTACTCAAAGTAATACACAATGCACAATCATGTATTTTTTAATCAATGCTGAGGGATTTTTTTTCCCAAAAAATAAGAGCTTAAAATGTTTTGCATGACATTTTACTTCTTCACTCATTCCATTTCAGCCATTTTTCAAAAGTCACACAGAATATTGTGTGTATATAGACATTGGACTCTATTTTCGTAGACCAGGCGCAGGCCGACAGAGGGTGAGCACCACAGCACAGTCTGGCGCAGCGCACCCAAACCTCCATCCCTCCCATCGGCACAAGTGGCAAAGAAAAAGAAAGAAGGTCTGAGAGGGTTTAACACAGTTTTAACAAGTTTAACCAATCAAATGAACGCTCCTTGTTGCCTTTAAATGTGCAGGGCCCACTGGACTGCGCATCAGTGGCCACAATGTGCATCACCATGTAGACCACCTCTGTTCCTGACAGTCATATTAAACACAGGACCAGGCTAATTCAGGCATTGTGCTCGTGATCCACCTGAATTCATGCTCATGCGCATTGTGATGTGCAGTCCTGTGCATTTAAAGGCAACAAGAGATTTAATTGATTAAGATTGCACTCGGCTGTGTTAAAGCCTCTCACGAGGAAGGACAGAGGCGTTGATGCGCCTTGCTGCGGACTGTGCTGTTCACAAATATTGTAGAGTGCCCTGGCCACACCCCATTTTCTTCTTAAAACGGTACCAGACATGCTCTCTTCTACTGTAGAGTTGCATCATCACCTCTTTGTGTTTGTCATGCAAAAAAAGCATAAACAACGTATAAGCACGTAGTTATGTATAAAATGTAAGCTCCAAAGGAATCAATTTCTATGACAGCTGTTCCCAGTATGTCCACATTTTAAAATATTGTCCACTTTTTATTCTTGCATAGCCGCTTGCCATAACATAACAACATAAGTACTGGTTACACAGCATTAACATATGCACATGGTGACTTCCTGCTCATTGCAAAATAAGCTTTAAATGATAGGAGGGAGTATTAAACTAGATTTTCTATACTTTTTGCCCTCACCCGTTTATTTAATTTTTTTTAGATTGTTGGCCCTTGGAAGAAAGATTAGCACATGTAAGAAAGCTTTATTGTCATTGTAACACATACAACAAAATTTTGTTAAATAAGACTATAAAATATTGTGATGCTGGCAGAATGATAATGAGGCAAGATGACTGCATGAATCAGCTTTTTATTGGTGTCTACAAAAAAGCACTTTACATTTACAGCAGGATGCACTCCACACTTCAATGTGGCTAATACAGCTCAACATCTCTGCTAGCAGGTAAATGCCACTTCCTGCTACAGTGCTTTTCACACACACCAGAAACACACAAAAAGCATGTTTGATATATAGATAGATTGCACACACACTCACACACACACACACTCACCTAGTACAATCAGACTTGCACAACACTTAGATATGACTCATGGAAACTTACTGGGGGACTCACAATAGATGCATAGTGCTTAACTGTCATTTTCACACAAACGTAGCTTTCACTTTCCAGGCACACAGGCTTAGATTTCACTTTCTAGAGGGGCTATTTCCTTCGTCTTAGTATTGATGCCAAGAGTCCAGCGTTGTAACTAGTGAAATGTCAATACTGCCAATACCAGATCCGTACCCTTTAAAATAAATTCTTGACTCAAAATATCAGTACTTTTATACTTCAGTTGTTTGAAGTAATGTACATCATTAACAGCACCACAGTGGAAAGTATTGATGTTATTGACGCTTACTAGCAAAAAGTGCCTGTATAAGTTCCAAGACGAAAACTAATGCTAAACAAAAATCGAACATTAAGGCTTGTGTCAATTTTGCCGGAAAACATCTTAATCATCATCCCCAAGAATTTTGTAGTCAAAATGTAAATACAATAGTCAGTATATGTTTATTATTCTCTTTTATTGCCAACTGTTACCTTGTACAAGCAAGAATGCTCTGAAAGAACAATAATAAAAAAAAACATTGTGACGTTGCGCATGCTTGGTTGTTCAAGCATTGGCACGGATTACCAATCCCTGATTTGTTGTTATTTTGGAACAAATATTTCACAATATTTTCAAGTGAACTCAGAGGTCAATCCGATCCCCTGATTTTATTTATTATATTTTTAAAAATTTGGGAAGCGTGACAAAATATTCAGGTCCGTACAGTGTTAGTTTAAGCCTTTTTCTGTGACCATGTGAGCCTTGACTGCAATAGATTAAAGCCGGGTAAATTATTCACGGAGAGAAGAATACGGAATAATAATATTTTAAACATTATTTGAGATTGAAATTAGATTAGAAAGACAGAATTACTCATTTTTACCCTGTTATATGAGTATGAAAGAATCTTTGATGAGAATACTATTTCAATTTTACAATGGAAACGTATGCCTATTGTTGTGCCATCCCTCCTTTTCCCCAAAAAGGACATATTTTATTAAGGTGTGACTTTGCTGTCCCTCTTCTTATTCTGGAGTGGATGATAGCAGAGCTCCTCTCTCATCTCTATTTTGGACTTTTTCACAGATCCCCAGACAGACTCACATGTAAATCGATCAAGTCATCTGAGAGAAGCCCAGGGTTTGGGTGTGATAATGACTTATGGGAGACAACCAATGGGGATGTACCGAACATTTATACACACTCTTTCTTGCACGCGCAAACACACCCACACCCACACACACACATCCACACCTCTCTACTCAAAGAAAGCTGGCCGACTACACTCATCCTGTCCCAAACCATCCAAAATCTGTGTCAGCTGCAGATTGAGGTGGCAACGCCCATCAGAACCGCAATAATGTGGTGAAAGACATAGAGAGAGGGGGAGTTGGAGGGCTCTGCCTAAAAAGCCCAGGTGCCCATCCAGATCTCCAGGTCTCAGTGGGTAGCTATGGGGAATGGACCAGCCAGTGTGGTAATGTAGTAAATAACTCAAATGAGTCAGAGTGTGAATTACTTCTTTGATGGGCTGGAGGGAGCCCTGCTGAGAGTCCAACCAGGGGGTCCAGCGAGGATGAGGCTTGAAAATACGGGGGAATGGGTCCAGGATGTGGCGAGGCAGCAGGGGGTGGTATGTCAGTGGAGATGGGGTGTGTGAGAGTGTTTAATACAGGTGATGATAGAGGAGAAAATTGCTTGAGGCAACTCTCTTGCAGCCTGTGTGCTCGGACCACGACAGCCGGATGGATGGATCCGGACTCAATACAGACCTTGCTTGCGTCGGTGCATTCCACATATCCACCAGGACAAGTTGAAAGGTTATTTTTAAAACATTCGTTTTTCATCTGCAAATGTTTCAAGTTTCCGAGGACAAAACAAAACAAAGCAACAACCTTGAGCTTCAAATGGAAACATATTGCAACTAATCCGGAGGAGAAAACAAACAAATTCATTTTCCATCATTAAGCGACCTCTGTAGGTTACATGGTCATTTCTATTCTGTGCTGGCCCTCAAGTTCAGAGACACCTCTGAGCCATTGAGGAGCAAACAAAGACTTCAATGACAATCCTTACTAGTAGGAAGACTCTACTTATCATTTCAAAGGGACAAGCCTTCACTCATGCAACTCTGCCAATGGACAGGGTGTACACTCTCACAACAACAAAAAAAAAGTCTGCTAGGAAACTTAGGACTCCCGATCGAAAACACGAGGTAACTGTCATCTGTATGCAGCGGCGTGTTTGTGTTGATCCGCTTTTCATATATGAGAAATTATGTTGAGCTTTACTCATGATCCATGTTGTAATGCGGCCTGTTGGTAAAAATGTTTGGAAAGTTAAATCAGACCAAAGTTCCTGGCTTGTCTTGTGGTGGAGGTGCACTCTTGCCAGGCAAATCTGTATAATCTGGATTTAAGGAGGGTGTTTGAGGAGGGCTGGATGTCAATTTGGCCATGACGAAGACAACAGCATTTCAGGAAAAAGGCTGCTCTGATCTTGCAGAAAAAAAACTGCTTGCTAACTGCGGACTAGACAAACAACCATCTAGTTGCAGTTTTTATTCATCTCAAATTGAAATCCAGATCACACACTGGAGGTTTGCTTAAATGGAGCTTAGCAGGTGGTGGTAAAGCCTGGTGAGAGGGAATATATTGCTTTGTTTAGTTGGATTTCAGGTGATAACCCATAAGCCACGTCGTACACAGGTATATTCATTCATTCATTTTCTACCGCTTATCCTCACTAGGGTTGCGGAAGGTGCTGGAGCCTATCCCAGCTGTCTTTGGGTGAGAGCAAAACACATTTTATAGTTTTACCATTAGCTTTACATACTGAAAATAATTGAAAATGCATAGGGATAAATGATAATTTCAGGTTAATTTTACGAGATCAACATGGACACCACCTTCCGGTTTGCTATGAGTTCGTTCTCATCTTCTTTATCAAAATGCTGGGACTTGCAAATGTTCTTGAACTCTTTCTTTGGCTTATTTTGCAACCATGATCAAAACGAAAGCAGGTACTTGAGGTGAGAAACACTAGTAAATTCAAGAAATAACTCATGGTAAAACAGGAAGGTGGTGCCTGTGTTGATCTCACTACCGCATTGTGTCTTTGACAACAAACATTCATTCAGTCATTCATTTTCTACCGCTTATCCTCACGAGGGTTGCGAGGGGTGCTGGAGCCTATCCCAGCTGTCTTCGGGCGAGAGCAAAACACATTTTATAGTTTTACCATTAGCTTTACATACTGAAAATAATTGAAAATGCATACCTGATGAATGACAGGGATAAATGATCATTTCAGGTTAATTTTACGAGATCAACTTGGACACCACCTTCCGGTTTGCTATGAGTTCGTTCTCATCTTCTTTATCAAAATGCTGGGACTTGCAATCGTTCTTGAACTCTTTCTTTGGCTTATTTTGCAACCGTGATCAAAATGAAAGCAGGTACTTGAGGTGAGAAACACTACTAAATTCAAGAAATAACTCATGGTAAAACAGGAAGGTGGTGCCTGTGTTGATCTCACTACCACATTATAAACATTCATTCAGTCATTCATTTTCTACCGCTTATCCTCACGAGGATTGCAAGGGGTGCTGGAGCCTATCCCAGCTGTCTTCGGGCGAGACCTGGACTGGTTGCCAACCAATCACAGGGTACATATAGACAAACAACCATTCACACTCACATTCATACCTATGGACAATTTGGAGTCGCCAATTAACCTATCATGTTTTTGGAATGTGGGAGGAAACCGGAGTACCCGGAGAAAACCCACAAATGCACGGGGAGAACATGCAAACTCCACACAGAGATGGCTGAGAGGGGAATTGAACCCGGGCGTAGTCTCACGCCACTACCAAGGGTCCACTCCAAAACAATGCTCTAGGACTGATGAGCAAACAACAACAAGCGAGTAACGATGACTAGACAACCAAATTATCTACCCGGGGTCGCACGGTGTACAAGTGGTGAGCATGTTGGCCATAAAGTCAGGAGAACGGGAAGACCTGGGTTTGATTCTCCGCTTGGGCATCCCTGTGTGGAGTTGCGTGGGTTTTCTCCGGGTACTCCGGTTTCCTCCCACATTCCAAAAACATGCTAGGTTAATTAGCGACTCCAAATTGTCCATAGGTATGAATGTGAGTGTGAATGGTTGTTTGTCTATATGTGCCCTTTGATTGGCTCCAGCATACCCCCCAGTGAGGATAAGCGGCATAGAAAACGGGTGGTATGGATAGATATTGACCTACATTCCATGTTTTGTGTGGACACAGCTAAATATGCTATCTGCTCCATGTATCAATATCATGGTGACTTACTCGATGGACAGTTGTCAGTCTGGTCGGTTGCTTATTTTCCAGTTTATTTGTTAAAATATATTTTTAGAAAGCCATAAACAGGTTTTCTATGCTCTAGCTACAAAAACATAAATAAAAATTAATTTATCACAGTCGGGTCTGGAATCAATAAACCGCTATAAACGAGGGACAGCAGTATAAAGTGCTTTTAATTTATTGTTATTTCCTAAATTATACACCAAACAATACATTCCATACATATTCCACAATAAATATTTATGAAACACTCAGAGATGCACTCCAAAAATGTCCTGTAGCAACACTCGCAGTCGTACAGAAGAAGCATATTCTATTACAAATATATTTTTTTCAGTTGGGTGATCTGCCTTATGTCAGAGCAATAAGAAATGAAAAAGTGACAACTTCTTCCACATGACAGGATTGTGGCGAAGAAGGGATGTTGGCCAAGGACACAAGTATACAATCAGTCCCACTGTTTGTGATAGAGCGAAAGGTCACATGTGGACTGTATTTACCCAGCAACTCTCCCAAGGAATGGCGGCCTCTCTAATGAATTTTCAGTCCTTTGCTTGCCATTGTATCTGTGTGAATGTCGACTTGTGACTTTCTTTGCAAACAGACGCCAAATATCCTCTGCTTAATGGTGATTGAAATAGGGATGCTGCCTGTCTTGGAAACCACTTAATGTCAACATGTCAGAGGTATCAGGGGGGAACTAAGTCCAAAACTACTGGACTGTCAAATCATAAACGCCACAGGGAACAGATTTCTCAGGGATCTGCAGGCGATGAAAAGAATCAGTAGAGGTTTTGACAGGGATTTCTGTTGGCATTGCTCATGTCTCCAGATTAATCCTTCTGCAAAATTATGGTTTTCATTTATCCCCCAGAGTCTCATTTCCAAGGCTACAACGTCGAAGATCTCAGTGAGGGGCAGGTGATCAAATGAAACGAGTCACAAAAACACATGCATGCAAAAGAGAAGCGTTGGGTTTTTATTTGGCTTAAGGGTTTAACTTGGGCAATGAAAGAAATCAACACAAGAGAAACTGTTTACCTTCCTCGGTTTTATTGTTTAAGAAACCTTCAGTAATATATTTCTTATTTATTTACTCATTTGTTTATTCTTGAAACTTAGTCGAGAAATGTTTCTATGTTTCTGTCACTCATGAGAGCAGTGATCAGCATAGAAAATATTGATAAGGAATTGAAAATAAGTGTAAATATTTATTTTTCTTCAAATGGGTAAATCACCCTATTTGTCAAACATGTTTTGCAATAATTAAGCATCGAAACCAACATTATTTATTATTAGGACTGTTAAAAATATATTTTTTTTAATCAGATTAATCACAGTTTTCAAATAATTTAATCATGATTAATCATCATTTGCAACTGCATCTGAAATAAGACAATATTTACTGTATTTTATTAAAAGAAAGATAAATTTCAGGACAACCTTGTCTATATTTCCATGTATTAACTATTAGCTCTATATGAATTGAAAATGTAAGTCAAGTTAAACGATACCAAGGTTACAGTCGTCCATCCTTTATCGTGGTTACTTGGTTCCACACCCGACCACAATTCCACAAAGTGTGATTCAATATTAATAAACTGAATATTTTTGTAACATAGAAAACCTGTTTATGACGATTAGAGAGTTTACACAGACTACAGGATCACTGCAGGGACATAAAAGACTAGCACAGCATAGCTAACTAGTTAGCCTCTCCAATTTACTTATTCGAAACTTTTTCTATTATTTCCAACAGAGTGGGGAAGACGTACCAAAACGTACCACTTCCACACGAAATGAGAGGAGAAGCTTAGCTTCATTCGGTCTCAGGCATGTTATGTCCGTCTGTCAGGTTCAAACTCCTGTGACACTTTCTATTGTCTAAGCAAATGGATATTAAGGGTGATAACTAACATTATATTCATTCTATCTACATTTTATTCCAACGCCGTCTCAGCCATGGCATGTCAGCTCAGCTCTCCTGGCTCAGAAGGCGGTCTCCATGCAGTGTGAAAGGTGATGTGATCTAAGATCATGCCTCATAACATTACTGATGCATAGTGACCACAATACTACATGTAAGTTGTCTTTCAATATTTTTTGACTATAGGCCATAGTCAACCACAGTGGTCATTTATTAATAGGGCTGTCAAATGATTTAAAAAAAATCATCAGATTAATCACTTTTTCCCCCAAATTAATTAATCATGATTAATCGCCTATTTAATCTTCAATGAAAGTAAACATGACCTTAAATATTTATTAATCCCTTTCAGTCATCATTTATATGTTGTTGTTTATTTTCTGCATGTGAAACTATAAAAATATGTCTGTTTACATTTAGTTTTTGCTTTCTGGACAGGATTAATTGGATTTACATGGTTCCTCATATGAAATGCTGATTCAGTTATCATACATGTTGATTAGTGCCGGACCTCCTGGACACTTACCGAGGTTCCACAGTATTAGTGACTGAATTTTCACTGTTTTTCTGGTTTGTGTCAAAACCTTTGTCATTGCAAGTACAATTGGATTGAATTTCACCATGTTCAATTATTACACAATTTGCATCCTTTTCCAGCAGCATCTTTATTTACATGTCAGAAGAAAAGTAACCCAAAACTATGTACCATTTGCTTTTACCAATGTATATTTTTACAATTTTGTTTTGAAGTTTTTTTAGCAAGTGAGAATTGTATTTTGCCACATGTCAAAATCGATGTCTTAGTGCAAAAAAAAAAAAGATGGAAATGAATAAAAGGCAACAAACCCAGTAGACAGCAGTCATATTCCAGGATCATCACACAATTTAATGTGATTTGAAAAATAATCCCATTTCATTGCTTACTGGGGTTCTAAATCAGATGGCTCAGTCATCCTGATCAGGATGGATTTGTAGGAGCTTTTTCATCTATTTAAATGATCAGTCTTTTAAAATGTAAGGGTTTCGGCCATGTTTTGGAAGAGTGAATCTAAAATGACTGTGAAAATGCAATGATCTGACAAGAAAAAAATGCCTCTCAGCTTTGTGATGGAGGTGAAAAAGTCTGTTGTTAGTATGAACTTCACTCTTTGCTCTTTTTTTTACCAATTTTTCCTGTTGTTTTTTTTCTAAATATTTAATTTCTTCTTGAATAAATAATTTGTTATTTTCCTCTTATATTTATGAAGTCCTAACTTTATTTACATAATATTAGAATAATATATTTATATAATATATAAAAATATAATATTTTTCCCAAGCTAATTTCACAAAAATATAATAACATAATATAATAATATTATTATATTTGAACTGTATGCTACTAAAATTTGTTTTCCTTATGTTATTACGAGTTTATTCTTGCTGTTTTTTTAGACTTTCTTCTTGTCAATTTTCCTCCCCAAATTCTGACTTTATTTGACTATGAAATATTTTTTTTTCTCTGAAAATGACCACTTTTTGTAGTTATATTGCAAAAAAATCTGCAATCATGATGCAGTATTAAGCGAAAAACGCTTAATACTGTATAATGATTGCTGATTTTTTAAATTCTGACTTTTTTCGACTATGAAATATATTTAAATATATATTAATATTATTAAATGTAATTATTTATTTTTATTTATTTATTTATTTTATATTTATTTATATTATTAAATTATTCAGTATATTTAAAAAAAAATAAAATGTATTTATTCTCTGAAAATGACCACTTTTTGTAGTTATATTGCAAAAAAATCTGCAATCATGATGCAGTATTAAGCGAAAAACGCTTAATACTGTATCATGATTGCTGATTTTTTTAAATTCTGACTTTTTTCGACTATGAAATATATTTAAATATATATTAATATTATTAAATGTAATTATTTATTTTTATTTATTTATTTATTTTATATTTATTGATATTATTAAATTATTCAGTATATTTAAAAAAAAATTAAATGTATTTATTCTCTGAAAATGACCACTTTTTGTAGTTATATTGCAAAAAAAATCTGCAATCATGATGCAGTATTAAGCGAAAAACGCTTAATACTGTATAATGATTGCTGATTTTTTTTCAATTCTGACTTTATTCGACTATGAAATGTATTTAAATATATATTAATATTATTAAATGTAATTATTTATATTTTTTTATTTATTTATTTTATATTTATTTATATTATTAAATTATTCAATATATTTAAAAAAAATGTAAAATGTATTTATTCTCTGAAAATTACCACTTTTTGTAGTTATATTGCAAAAAAAAAATCTGCAAACATTATACAGTATTAAGCAAGATTGCTGATTTTTTTCCTGTTAAATTAAATTTTTAAGTGCTATAGGCCATTAAAAAAACACCCGCTTGCCGCACTTTGGACACATCCATGCTATAAACAACAACAACAACAAAAAATGCACAATTTCATTATCACGGTACCGTTCTGTCATATGTATTTGCATATCAACACAGGAGCAGTCGGCTCATATTTGGTACGAACACACAAAAGCACCAAGAGTTTCTTCCTTAGAATGAAGTCAACAACTCTCACGGGAGACGAAAAGACATGCAGAAGGAAAATAGACAATACGATGAGATGGAGTGACAAATAGAATAGAGCGACTACGACATGGGGCTGTGATGCATACTAATGACATCATTACACGTCCCTCCCAAACATGTTTATGCCCGGATAGTTCCTCTGGTCACCCAAACAGCACCCCATCCAAGCCCTGTTATGCATGCGTTTGCTTGGATCTTTTTCTTTCTGTTATCCGTCCTTCTCAGTTCTTCTTTACTCGAAATGCAAACAACACAACAAGGCTAATTTGGGCGTATTTACCCCAGAATCCGGAGCTTGGCAGGCAGTAATTCGTACTGTATTCTGTGTGTTTGGGTGGGTCAGTGTTCCCCTCAATGAAGAGACCCTCTTTTTTGCCTGGCATTGAACTTGACCCCATGTGAACCTTCTTATAATGAGTAGATTGAAAACATTTCACTTTGGAATGCTGTGTAGGGGAAAGATGAGACCACACTTGCCCTCGCTCTCTCAGCTCTGAGTATGCGTGTGTGTGTGTGTGTGTGTGTGTGTTTGTGTGAGAGGGACTCCAAAGTCTCTGGGGTAAAAATCCTACCTGTAAATATTGAGTACAGGCAAATATACATACTATTTGATGCACAAGGATACATTCGGATACAGATCAGAGCAGCGAGGAAGTGAGGTCGGGGGTTCAGGGTGGAGTTTTACCCGGGTGTGGGGGTGTGTTGGAGGATTATTGTTGTTATTGTTGTGAGATCATTCAAACCTGCAATAAAATCCTGTTGTGTCTCACCTGGCATTACAGTAACATTACTGACACCTAGTGACCAGTGTAGAATACTACACAAATCCGTCTTCTGAATATTTTATATTTGTATTTTACTTCATTTAGCCATTTTTATCCCTGAAAATACTGAATTTAGGCAAGCATTTCTTTTTAGTATTTCCTTCTTAGTGTGTTTTTTTTATTTGTTAGTTCACTTTTTCCCGCCATGTTTGCTGTTTTCATACTGTTTTTGGATGTTGCCAATGGGTAAGCCTGTAACGATAAAAACATTTTGCAGAGCGATAATTTTACTACAAATTATTACAGATAAACAATATTGTCAACATTATTTTGGCACCATTGTTTTATGAATATAATGATAATATGTAGCATATGAATGCAAGTACACCCTTTCAAAAGCAATAAACCTTTAATTTCTAAAGAGTATTTAACATGCTAGGTTAATTGACGACTCCAAATTGTCCATGAATGTGAGTGTGAGTCACCGGAGAAAACCCACGCATGCATGGGGGGGAATGCAAACTCCACACAGAGATGGCCGAGGGTGGGATTGAACTCGCTTAACTTGCTTAAACTTAAGAAAGCAAAAATTTACCACTTCCACATGGAATGGGAGGAGACTTTTTTGTGTGTGAAAGTGAGTGTGAATGGTTGTTTGTCTATATGTGCCCTGTGATCGGCTGGCCACCAGTGGTGTACCCCGCCTCTCGCCCAAAGAAAGCTGGGATAGGCTCCAGCATGAAACCTCGTGAGGATAAGCTGTAGAAAATGAATGAAGTGAATGAAATCAAGGTACAATTTTTAGATGGAGCAAAATGCATCTGGTACACAATGGAGCGTTATACTATAGAATAATAAAAGCTGAATAATAGAATAAAAAAAATAAAATAAAATAATATTAAAAAATAAAATAATAGAAGCTGAATGACGATGTGCTGAAGAAAGTATACAACACTGTTTCCCCTCTTTGTTCAATGTCGGCTACATATTTGAAATGACTTCCATCCATAATAAATACGTAAATACAAACAACAAACATAACTCCAGTAATCACTGCAGTGGTAACTTTTACAGTTGAGAAATCACCCTGGCGACTTTCCACAACACCAAGAATAAACAAAACCCTACATTTTTTTTTTTTGTAAACGGAAGCAGCGTGCTGCCGGCTGCAGCCCGTTGTGTCTGCACACTTAGACAGTCCACAAAGCAGCACATTTCTGGATCCCAGAGGATTCACAACGTATGTTGTATGTTGCACAGGTGGTCAAAACACTGCTTGAAAGGGGGAGGGGGGGGGGGTGGTAGTAGCGGGAATGTAAACAAAAAAAAAAGGCACGGAAGAATGTGCAGCAAAAAAAACACTTCTAATTGTGTAGAAATCCTGCTTCTAATAAATTATGAAAAGTGTATCAGTTTGAAAACCACTGGATAATGGAATAAATATAGTTAATTTATAATTATTATTATTTGTTATTTTATTATGATTGATGTTATTATTATTGTTACTATTATTATTCTATTGTTTTTCTTATCAAGAGCTATTTGACACAGACGGCACACTAAATATTATTATATTTCATTAGATATTTAATTAAAAAAATACTCTGTATTATGACTACAAGCATGCTTACTTTTCTATAAATTTTTTATACTTCTCTAAATTCCATATTTGAAACTTACTTTATTCATAGATTAAAAAAAGAAATTATATTTAATATATATTTAATGTATTATTTTGTATTAATGTATGAATTCTATTTAATTTAATAGATATTTAATTAAAAATTTACTCCGTACTATGACCACAAGCATGCTTACTTTTCTCTTAATTTTTTATACTTCTCTAAATTCCATACTTGAAACTTACTTTATTCATAGATTAAAAAAAGAAATTATATTTAATATATATTTACTGTATTAATTTGTATTAATTGTATTAATTTAATTTAATTTCATAGATATTTAATTAAGAATTTACTCCGTATTATGACCACAAGCATGCTTACTTTTCTATTAATTTTTTATACTTCTCTAAATTCCATATTTGAAACTTACTTTATTCATAGATTAAAAAAAATAATAATAAATAAAAATTAAATAGCATTTTTGTGTATGTGTGTGTGTGTGTGGCCGAACGTGTTTGGTGGACGTGACAGAGTGTGACGTTGAGCTGTGTTTGATTTTAATCCTGATCTACCTGTCATCATCCATCACATGCACACACATTCAAAAATCACATATCAGGGGGAGGGGCCAGTGACAGCACTTTGAGGGGAGGGTTCATGAATAATAAACAGAAATACAGACGACACCAGGTAAGGTAGCACACACACACACACACACACACAATCACACACACACACACACACGCCATATAACCTCGCCCCCATGCTGCCCTCAGCCTCCTTCTCTTGCAGCCCCCATGTTTATGCATCACACACTGTTTCATATGTATCGGCCGCATCATTCCCTCTGTTGTCACGGAAACTGATGACACAGCCTGCATTAAGAATGATGGTCCTCCTACAGATTACTGTGCTGTTGGTGTCCACATAAACACAAAAGCAATCCCGGTCACAGAAAGAGAAGTCACCACACACACACACACACACACACACACACACACACACACACACACACACAAGCGCCCATACATACACACTCGGTGAGAGATGCTGCAAACATTTCCTTTTGTGACTTGATAACACAAGCATGACAGCCTATCATAGAAAACCAGACACGGAAAAAGCAAGACACTGACCAGTCAGAACACACCCACACACGGAACAGTGAACTACACAGAAAAATGTTAGTGAAATACTATGCACGCTTTTTTATTCATTTACCAATATTTTCAGAAAAAATAAATTTTCAGTCACTTTACAAGAATAACAACATATTGAAGCGACCTCAGAGAATGAATTTTCGGAATTCAGGGTTCATAAGTTGAATATTTTTATACTTACAGCATAGACAACCTGTTACTGATTTTCTAAATAGGGTTTTTACCATGATTAGAGCCCTGTAGACATGACATAACACCCCTACAGTCACCTCTATACTCCTATTATAGGTAAACCTAAGCCTCAAATTATTATTTTTTCTAAACTTAAGAAACCCAAAACTTCCACTTGCACACGGGATGGGTGCACATGCGTATGGGTGTCTGGGTGTCTGGGTGCCGCGATGGGCGGGTGGGTTCACGATGTGGTGCTCCGTGCGCCACTGGCTGGGATAAAAAAAAATCCCAGTCGCGGATCTGGGGCGGGCCTTGGAATTGCCTGCCCCCATGGGACAGGTGGTTCCCTGGTGGTGGGGGTTTGGCCTGGCTGTGTGCGGCGGGGGCTTGCTGGGTGGTAGGAGGCAGCCCCTCACCTTTCATGCATTTCATCTTAGTGACAATTATACATTCACACATATGCATACATTAATGCATGTATACGTATATGTAGACATCCTCGTCTTGTCCCCGCAATCCCCCCTCTGTTTTCTTTTGTCTATCCCCTCCTGCTCCGATCCGGCCATTCCATATTTGCATCATGATTTTCAAAAGTATAATAAATCATTTTATGGTTGAATACGGCCAGTTATTAATAAAAGAATATGCATATTTTAGCAAATTTTATTTATTTTTATCAAAAAAAATGAAAGAAAATTTTCCATGCATAAATTAACAAATATAAGGAATTCAAAAGATTGATTCAAACACATTGTGATGATATGTGGTATTACACTGGTCACTGGGTGTCAGTGAAGTGACTGTAATGTTGGGTGAGACACACAAGCACCAGACTTGATTCCCAGGCTTTTATTACGGTTGTGGCCAGTAACCCACACCAACCTAAAACTCAACGTCAATTGTCGTCCGCCTTCCACTTAGCTCTCCTAGCACACAAACACACGTACCATTTTTAAACCACTATAGCTCTTGTGTCGCAGTGATCACTATCCGCGCATCTAAACACTATGATACACACACACAACAATGGACAGACTTGAGAGGGGAAGTGATACAACGGCAGAGAAAATAACACCGATTAGTGAGGTCTGATTTTTTTTCTTCCAAGTAGCCGTTTTTGTGATGCAAATGTTTTGAGAAGCCAAACTGTCACCAACAACTGTCTGGAACTACTTTCCTCAGCAACGAAACTCAACCAGAACTCGGCTCAGGACACAACGTGGGGAGTGAGTCGCTGTTGACGGACCACACTGGTTATGGGATTACTATACAACCTCATGTCAAAAATAAATATGAACTATCCCTTTAAATGCCATATTTCCCTATAATGTCTATTATATTGGCTAAATGGTGTGTAAAAGTGACTATGGAAAGAAATCAAGAGGGCTCTAATGATGTTAAAAATCATATTTTGGAGGCCATAAGGTCAACTATGCTCTAACTATGAAAATGTTCCATGCCTAAATAAGTAATCGTATTTCGCGAAAATCTGGATTCAATTAACTGTGTTTGTCTTTAAGGTCATAATAGCCATTATCCCATTGTGTATTGCCTAATGGCCTGGTCTGGTTGTGTTATTTTCAGAAACACAGATGCATAATCGATAATTCACTTTCTCATTTTCCATATTTTCCCTTATTCAACTACATTATTATTATTCTTATTTTGTCTTCAAACCAGCGAGTTGATCTGTCCTTCCACTGATTTTTGTCCTTCCTTAATTCAATTTCAAATGTTGGGTGGGGAGAAGATAATATACTAATGTACATCACAGACAACTTAATCAAAATGGGACAGTGCATAATTAGTAGGCGGTGATGCATAATAATAATTATTACTCTATCAATTTTATAGTAATTTCTTGAAGATAAAATCTTTTTTTTTTTTAAATCTCTTGATCATCAATTTATCATAAGACTGGCAAATCATATGCAGTGACGATCCAGTGACGGTGGGATTAAAGCAGCAGGCAGCAAAATATTGTATGCAAAGTTTATAGCATAACTAATATACTGTTACTAAGTAAGTAATAAAGTAATAAAGTAATAAACAGCACACAGTACACAGTACACAGTACACAGTAGCACAAGATCGGCATCAAGCATTCTGAATCTATGGCTCACATAAGCGTGCTGAAATATTACACCCCTCTTTATACGTTGCCAGATGCACTTTGCAATCTTGAACATGTTTCATAAAATACACGGTGCATTTTACAAGACGGTGGGCACAATCGTGCATCAGTCACTGACATTTTTTTTTTCGTGTTTTGTTTTTCATCCGTGACATAAAGTCAGTTGGAAAACTGCTTGTCCTACTGAACGTGGTGTTCTTTTTTGTCCTAGTAATACAATACAATAGTAGTATTATTGATCTAAATGTCCTTATATACTAAAAATATTTGCTCTACTAGAGAGAAGTGTAAACTACACATTCCCTGTTATATGGAGCATTATTTGGCTTTATTTGTTTTGTTTTTTTGTTACACAGATTAAGAGTGGCCGAACCGGAGCAGGAGGGGATAAAAAAGAAGAAAAACGAAAAGAGGTGGTAATAGTAGTACTGAAGATACGAACCATGATAGTAAATAGTAGGGATGAAACGAATACATAACAAGTACATTTCGTCAGATAATTTAGACGGGGAGTGGTTAGCACGCAGACCTCACAGCTAGGAGACCAGGGTTCAATTCCACCCTAGGCCATCTCTGTGTGGAGTTTGCATGTTCTCCCCATGCGTGTGTGGGTTTTCTCCGGGTACTCCGGTTTCCTCCCACATTCCAAAAACATGCTAGGTTAATTAGCGACTCCAAATTGTCCATAGGTATGAATGTGAGTGTGAATGGTTGTTTGTCTATATGTGCCCTGTGATTGGCTGGCGACCAGTTCAGGGTGTACCCCGCCTCTCGCCCGAAGACAGCTGGGATAGGCTCCAGCACCCCTGCGACCCTCGTGAGGAAAAAGCGGTAGAAAATGAATGAATGAATGAATTTAGACGGGTGAACAGATACTGATACACATAGCGGTGTACTCGTTCATGTCTTAAAATAATATATGAATTATACTCCTATCATGGTTTTGTGATACGGCCCTGTCATAAACTACTAATCTACCGTACTGTGTTGTTGAGTAAACAACAAAAACTGGCACTTTGTCACATTTTTTTTTTGCCATTTTATCTGTGTTTCTATGTGAGTACGTATTTTAAGTGAGTAAGTATTTTCTCCAATTATTTCCCACTTTAACATCCTCCCCACCCCTCCCCATGCCCCCTTCTCTCTGCAAGCCCACAACCTAGCAGTAATTCTTTGTTTATCAACTCTTTATTATGGCCCCTCGCCTCATCATTTACAATGGAAGCATCTGCTCATTGCTGGGCCCATGCATGGGGCAAATTGCTAGCGAGAGAAAAACACACACGCACACCCACTAAAGCAACTGTGCACAAATCAAGACACCAAGCCCCGGACTATTTACAGTGATCGTTAGCTCTCCTGGCAGAATGACACAGAGGCATACAGACACTTCACTAGTTCTAATAGAATCAAATTATTATCTTCTCACCATCAAGAACTCACAGTTTGTCCCAAATCCAAAGAGGGAGCAGTTTTAATTTTGATATATTTGGTTTCATAGCGACTTGACAGTGCAGTGTGTGGAAAAACAAGCATTGTAGCAAGCGATTTAGCATTCTAATTTCTTATCTCGACTCAATCCAATGTGAGAGCAATGGAAGACCAGAGGGGAGATACAAAACGTCATGTTCAAATTTAACACAAATATTCCCGAAATGAATGAACTGAAATAGTGTTTTTTTTTTTTGTGAGGGCTTCAGCGTCAAAATAGGTATTTTGTAAACTCCTGAAGGCGGCACGGCGGTCGAGTGGTTAGCGCGCAGACCTCACAGCTAGGAGACCAGGGTTCAATTCCACCCTCGGCCATCTCTGTGTGGAGTTTGCATGTTCTCCCCGTGCATGCGTGGGTTTTCTCCGGGTACTCCGGTTTCCTCCCACATTCCAAAAACATGCTAGGTTAATTAGCGATTCCAAATTGTCCATAGGTATGAATGTGAGTGTGAATGGTTGTTTGTCTATATGTGCCCTGTGATTGGCTGGCGACCAGTCCAGGGTGTACCCCGCCTCTCGCCCGAAGACAGCTGGGATAGGCTCCAGCACCCCCCGCGACCCTTGTGAGGAAAAGCGGTAGAAAATGAATGAATGAATAATTATTAATGGCGGCACGGCGGTCGAGTGGTTAGCGCGCACACCTCACAGCTAGGAGACCAGGGTTCAATTCCACCCTCGGCCATCTCTGTGTGGAGTTTGCATGTTCTCACCGTGCATGCGTGGGTTTTCTCCGGGTACTCCGGTTTCCTCCCACATTCCAAAAACATGCTAGGTTAATTGGCCACTCCAAATTGTCCATAGGTATGAATGTGAGTGTGAATGGTTGTTGGAATGTGGGAGGAAACCCACGCGTGCATGGGGGGAGGGGGAATGCAAACTCCACACAGAGATGACCGAGGGTGGGATTGAACTCGCTTAACTTGCTTAAACTTAAGAAAGCAAAAATTTACCACTTCCACATGGAATGGGAGGAGACTTTTTTTGTGTGTGAAAGTCAGTGTGAATGGTTGTTTGTCGATGTGTGCCCTGTGATTGGCTGGCGACCAGTCCAGGGTGTACCCCGCCTCTCGTCCGAAGGCAGCTGGGATAGGCTCCAGCACCCCCGTGACGAAAAGTGGTAGAAAATGAATGAATGAATAATTATTAATGGCCTTTATACACAAGTGAATACTGACATTCCTCCTTAAAGTGTCTGTAAGTGACTATAAGTGACAATGTGTGTTTTCTGCCTTAGTGTTTGTGTATTCATGATGGCTAAAATGGATTTTAACACATAAATGCACAAACACCATACGGCTTTGTTGATATGCTGTCCTCAGTCCAGTCAAGTCATCAAATATACATGCACGCAACACACACACACACACACACACACATATCATTATCATGTCAGGAGGCAAATTAGTAATGTCACCTTGTATTATATGGTGTGAAGACAACACAGTAAAGGCTATACAGTAAGTTATCTCTCCTCTATTGGCATTTCAGACACCATCCTGCATGTCATCATGTAACACAGAAGCAGACCCTAGTTTAATGTCAGAATATAGTGACCAAATAAACCTACAGCAGATTTACTGTGCATCAATAAAGTCTTTTGACCTCTCCATGTGATATATACCACTGGCTTAACTTACGACTGGCCTGCATCATATTCATAAAAGCAATCATGGAATGGTGTGTATTTTCGCATCGGGGCTCACCTTTACAGCAGGAGGCTCGATGCTGTGGATATTACTTTTGGGACTCCCTCTGTTGTAAGAACCAGCTCTATCAGGATCCAGCTCATCTGCGTGCCTCAAAAAAAAAAATGTGTGAAAGGAAATTACAGTTATGCAAAGGTATGAAAATATGAAATATTTATATGAAATGAAAATATTTTTTCCTATTTAGCAATACTTCTCTAGTGCAAGGATATTGATCTGGGAGACGGACAAAACACACTTGCACCCCCCTAAAACAGTGTTTAGCTTCTAAGAATGGTAGACTTGGCTTATTTATCGTTGGAGCTAAACAAGTCTCAGTATATTTTAAAATTTATGTCAGTTAAAGGAGCAGTACTTCTATATATGTGTGTTTTGGCGCTAATACTCTGTGAATTTAATCAAAACAAAACAACACAGAGTCATCATTCACCTAATTCATCAATGTACCTCTGGATCAAGTACAATTTTGGTGAACAGCAAGATATATTAAACATTCATTCATTCATTTTCTACCGCTTTTCCTCACGAGGGTTGCGGGGGGTGCTGGAGCCTATCCCAGCTGTCTTCGGGCGTAAGGCGGGGTACACCCTAGACTGGTCGCCAGCCAATCACAGGGCACATATAGACAAACAACCATTCACACTCACATTCATACCTATGGACAATTTGGAGTCGCCAATTAACCTAGCATGTTTTTGGAATGTGGGAGGAAACCGGAGTACCCGGAGAAAACCCACGCATGCACGGGGAGAACATGCAAACTCCACACAGAGATGCCCGAGGGTGGAATTGAACCCTGGTCTCCTAGCTGTGAGGTCTGTGCGCTAACCCCTAGACCACCGTGCCGCACTATATTAAACATTTTTATTGTTATTATAATGTTATTATGATTATTATTTCCACTGTATTTCCATTGTCCACTTCCTTGACGATGGTTTCTTCTGGTCCTCCATTTAACTTGGTGTTGATTTCACGTTTGTCACTCAGAGAGTCGTGAACGTTCCCCCTGCTTTGTTTTGTTGATGCTCGTTTTTTTGATATTCTGTGATTTTTGGTGGTGCACTTTATGGTGATTATGATTATTATTTTTTTACCTATACATTACTCTACTTTTGACCTCATAATCTAAAGAACCCTATGATTTTCACGTTCACAGAATCGCAAAATTGGCCAATAAAAACAAAATCTACTGTTAAAACTCTTAATCTCAATGAAATTGGCATCATATGAATGAAATAATGTATGGTGAAGAGAAGGAACGTTTGTGTGGGGAAGTATTTCCCAAGCGGACCTTATCTCATCACACAAACAAGAGACGCACCAAGTGACCTAAAACACCAGCAAAAGTTGTATAAAAGTATATGGGATGTATGTAAACACAAAAGTACATAAAAAGACTTTAAACTTCACTGGAATCCAAAGGTTCTATATGATATTTGATATTTGACAATATAGCTGTAAAGACATGTGACAGTCAGATGGATTTGCATTTTTCAATTTGTGGTTAAACTTACCCTAAAAAACAAAACTATCCCAAGCAGATTTACAGCCTGCACGAGTTTGTTTGTTTCACTTTATTCTCAATTTATGCAGAAAATTTAATTCAGGCCTAAAATGCTTTGCTGCACATCATTATAAGCCATTCTAAAAGTGAAATTTTTACAAGGTTTTGCTCTTCAGTTATAATAACATGCTTTTAACACGCTTCAAAATGTGTTTACTTGCTACCTAATATGAATAAGTGAAAAACATCCATTAAAAGGCTTTGCTGAATTGCTTTATGGAGAATGGAAAGAATATGAGCAATTTAAATGGAGATTCAGGGATTCAGGGTCGTGAATTCATTGTATTAATGTAGGACTAATTATTACTTCAGATGTCTTTACAAATTAAGAATGAACTTATAAGAATAAAATCCAACACCGATGTGTGGCAATGACAGTGTGAACTGGAAGGGCGTGACCGGGACCCGATCTGAGCCCATGTGGTGTGTTGTTATTGGACTGTGCGAAACACAATTTGTCCGCAACAACGTCTGCAAGTTTTAAGCAAAAGAGTGACGAGTGGGGCTGATCTGTCAACTGACAGACCTGGCAACCCAACATGTAGTGAGGGTGTGCTGGGAAAATCTGTCTTCATCCAGTCTTCGGCTCTTACCTCCAGCAGAAGATATTGTGTCCAATTGGGGCCATGTTCAATGCCGCCATTGCTGAGGCAGCCAATCAGAACTCTGTGCCATTCATGGATGCAAACACAGGTGTGGGAGGAGTTTGGTGAGGCTATGTAGCACAATTTAAGGCGGGCCTCGAAGACGTTCTGGCAAAGACCAGACAAAAAAAAGACAGTGTGTGACTGACCAATCACGGAGCGAGAAGAGCGAATACATAATGAGCGTTTTCTTTAAACATGAATACTGATAATGTCGAAATGTACTTGTTTCATACCTGTATCCGTGAAAAATGCATCATCCGTAACAGATACTTAGTATTACTGAGTTCAGTACACTTACGTAACAGAGATTTCACTTTAAAAAGTATTTAAGTACCAAAGAAAACACATAAATTCACTAAAAACATGAATTGTGCCCGTGTTAGAAGTCAGCCACAAAACAGTGCTTTATTTTAATTTACTGTAAATGGGCTGACTCGGTTGCACGGCGATCGTGTGGTTAGCGCGCAGACCTCACAGCTAGGAGACCTGAGTTCAATTCCACCCTCGGATATCTCTGTATGGAGTTTGCATGTTCTCCCTGTGCATGCATGGGTTTTCAGCGGGTACTCCGGTTTCCTCCCACATTCCAAAAACATGCTAGGTTAATTAGCGACTCCAAATTGTCCATAGGTATGAATGTGAGTGTGAATGGTTGTTTGTCTACTATATGTGCCCTGTGATTGGTTGGCGACCAGTCCAGGTCTCGCCCGAAGACAGCTGGGATAGGCTCCAGCACCCCCTGCAACCCTCGTGAGGAAAAGCGGTAGAAAATGACTGAATGAATGAACTTAGTGTATATAGTTTGACGATAAACCATTAGACTCTCGCTTTTGCTTTAAAGCAGCTTTTGACCTAGATGCAATAAAATATGGTCACAGGAGGAAATCGGAAATTTGGCTCTCTTGTATGCAAGTGAAAAAGGGAATATAGTCATCCAGGCATTAGCATTAGAAAAGAAGAAACGGTAGTAGTGAGGGGAGAGATTGTTTGGCTGCCATCTTAACTGTGTGTGCCGAGCCAAGCGCGGCCAGGAGAAAATATAAACCCCTGAGAATAAGGCTCATTTTGACTGGTGGCCAGTAAGGGGATAAGCTATGGAGGTGTGCATGTATGCATGAATAATTATACATGTGTGACTGAGCATACATGCCATTGAACCGGCCAATCGTTTGATGTCTTGCCAGTCTCACACAGGTTTTTTTTTTTTTTTTATACCGTGCATCTACAGTATATCTCTACAGTCATATGTGTGATGGTGTGGGAATCTGCATCAAAAGCATCCTCCTTCTCTTGCATTTCCATTTGGATAAATGTCATTAGTACGACAGCTAGCGGCAAGACACTACTTTCACTCAGCACTAGTGTGAGGGGTGACTTTGTCCAAGTGGGAGAGAGAGAGAGAGAGAGAGGGTCTGGTGTACCAGACACAAATCCTCTTAGCAAAAGGGGGGAAAAAAATGGCATTTGGGAAAAACTTAAATCAGCGATTGTGGCTTTGCTTTAAGACTTCCTCTGATGCCTTTTTGTCTAGTACTAATGTCAATAATTGAGCCACAGTAGGAAGGGAGAGTTGTTGGTAGAAGGGTACTGTTAATTCAGCAGGGGAGGATGTTTTTTTTTTTTTTGTGAATGTCAAAAAATATATGGATTTGGATGGGAAAAGTAAAATCAGACATTTTTAGGTTAACCGATATTCTGCATGCAAACCCAATAAACAAAAAACACATATTCAAACATTAAATTGATATATACTGAAATATTGATACCTCCGATACCAGATTTTTATGCACAAAGATCGATTCTCAAATCAAAATATTATTACTTTGATACTTTGTCATTTGAGGTAATCTATATCATTAACACAGACACAATGGAGAGTAACTAAATGATTAAGATCTTGTCTAAATGATACGTGGTTGCTGGAAATGACTTTTTATCAGGCCTCGGGAAGAGCATAGGCCCTATTCTCCCCTAAACTCCTTTGTCCCCGGTGCCATCAAACTGTTCAACTCCTCATTGGGGAGGAGATGAACAACAACAGAAGAACTGAGGAACCATACAATGTGCAATAAACTGGACTTTTAACCCGTGCAGTAGATTCTTATGGTGTCTATTTTTTGATATGGTACCGATTATGTCATTGTATGGTCATATCACCTCGTATTTTGGTATGTGACAAAAATGAAAAAAAAAAAAAAAAACTATATTAGGAAAGCAGGAAGTGAACAAATGTAACAGTTACTGATTGTAAAAGTAGCAGATGGAGGGGTAGGATTTAAT
Source organism: Doryrhamphus excisus (assembly GCF_030265055.1). Classification (NCBI taxonomy): domain Eukaryota; kingdom Metazoa; phylum Chordata; class Actinopteri; order Syngnathiformes; family Syngnathidae; genus Doryrhamphus; species Doryrhamphus excisus. The sequence goes on from NC_080467.1 coordinate 3,374,787, forward strand.
AAGCTTTGCTTCTTCCTACTCCTTTTGGACATGTGGAACTGGGAACTGATTATGGGATGTTCAAATGAAATATAACCATTACCATTACCATATTTTATATATATATGTTTTTTTATATTTTATTCTATGTTTTTAAACAGTGCTACACTTGGAATGATGGATTTCCCTGAGGGAATCCCAAAGGGATGAATAAAGTATTCTGTCTGTCTGTCTGTCTCTACTTAAGTCAGTCACTGTATACTGCAATTCAAGACACGCATATTCCATGGGTGTTCCTTGTCGAATCTGGCCTTGCGCGTATTCTCGTTTCCACTTTTGTCCCTGTGTGCTTCTGAGGCACCCCTGGAAGGGGAAACATTATATTGCACTGGAAGTTTGGTGCATACTAATCTCCAGAATATCCATTCAGACTGCCACTGTCACCAAGTTTTGAACATAAAATTGTTCATTTCAACAGTTCAATTACATTGTTATTGTAGCAGTTAACATGAAGAACTATTGTTTTGGCGTAGTTCTGGCTATTCATTTCATGCTTGTACAATAATATAATAATAATATAATAATAATAATAAAAATTAAAAAAAATAATAATATAAATAATAAAACAATATAAAATAAAATAATAATATATAATAATAATATCCGGCTGATTCTAACGCATGCAATTGTGCCCACCTATGCCGATCATGCCAAAGAAGGGGAAGCACATGGAAATGAAGCACATATCAGAACGCTCATACTAGCCAAAACGTGCTGGACTTTAGGTCTGACATGGACCCATGATTGACATAGTGTCAGTCCGCCCTTAATTTAGTTAACTCCTTTAATCATTAATTCCCCCCCACGGGATGAGTAAAGTATATAGTATCCATCTATCAATAAATTGATCTCGTCACAGCCCACATGTCTCACATGTCTCTAAAAAGGTTAAATGGGCTGTCACATGCGCGTTTATACTTACTGACTGATAACAGCATGAAATTTACTCTAATCTGAATAAATCAAAACAATGAGCATAATAGGTCTTAGAAAATGGACCCCAAATTCAGAGTTTAGCTATTTCGCCCATCTATGATGTCATCAGTGGTTAACGCTAAATGCTTTTTTATCGTTTTACAATTATGGTTTTGCATGGAAAAAGCAATTATTAATGATTTGATAATTTGAATGAGGAATAAAATAGATAAATGAACATTTAAGGTTGCTTTTACCTTCATCAACTTCCTGTTGTGCTGTGAGTTATTTCTTGAATTCAGTCGTGCTTCTGGGCGGCACGGCGGTCGAGTGGTTAGCGTGCAGACCTCACAGCGAGGAGACCAGGATTCAATTCCACTCTCGGCCATCTCTGTGTGGAGTTTGCATGTTCTCCCCGTGCATGCGTGGGTTTTCTCCGGGTACTCCGGTTTCCTCCTACATTCCAAAAACATGCTAGGTTAATTAGCGACTCCAAATTGTCCATAGGTATGAATGTGAGTGTGAATGGTTGTTTGTCTATATGTGACCTGTGATTGGCTGGCGACCAGTCCAGGGTGTACCCCGCCTCTCCCCCAAAGACAGCTGAGATAGGCTCCAGCAAGCCCTGCGACCCTCGTGAGGAAAAGCGGTAGAAAATGAATGAATGAATTCAGTAGTGCTTCTCACCTTTGGCTCCATTTTTGCTTATTCTCAGGATTGCAGTCCCTCCATTTCTGCTAAAGATGAAACACCAGATGCCGAGGGTACAAGAGTGCACTTATTTCACACTGTGATGGAAATGGCAACCTAAATTAGAATCATGTCGATCTGGTGTTTAAAAAAAAATGCCATGACGCAAATGACTTATCAATGCAGTAATGGTAATTCAAAAATATCAAATAAGACTTTTGTGTAAATGGAATAATAATACGGCTGGGAGCCTAAAACTGCCTGTTTGCTCTTTGATGATGCCAAAGCATCACATACTACGTTTACATGCACACATTAGTTGGAGTTCTGCCAAAGTTCCTTCTCTCCGTGTTTTTACGCTTCTCTGTCCGAGTTTACATGCACTTCATATAATTTGATTGTTCGCCAAACTCTGTGTTCCTCCAAAAAGCCAGGGGGGTGATTTTGGTCATTTCACCTCATTTATCTATGTGGCTTTCTAAACAAGTCGGAGAGATACTACATGCAAGTTGTTATTGGTCAAATATTATTTTCTACAACTCTTACGTGTAGTCAGTAACCTTTTATTGTTTGTGTAAATCTGCTTTGGCTCTTGTTGCTGTGATGCTCCTCAAAGGCATAGAAAAAATATAGCTGCCTGCTCCTCTACGATCTTTTGCTACAACTTTAAACTACGGTGGAAACTTGTAGAGTGCATTTTAAATATATCATAAGGTCTTATTTATCTTGGGCTGTGGAGGAAATATGTTTGGAACTTCATTCATTCATTCATTTTCTACCATTTTTACTCACGAAGGTTGCAGGGGGTGCTGGAGCCTATCCCAGCGGTCTTCGGGCGAGAGGCGGGGTACACCCTGGACTGGTGGCCAGTCAATCACAGGGCACATATAGACAAACAACCATTCACACTCACATTCATACCTATGGACAATTTGGAGTCGCTAATTAACCTAGCATGTTTTTGGAATCTGGGAGGAGTACCCGGAGAAAACCCACACATGCACACTCCACACAGAGAGTGTGGGATTGAGGATGGGATTGAACTCGTGTCGCCTTGCTGTGAGGTCTGCGAGCTAACCACTCGACCGCCGTGCAGCCTGTATTTTTTTCCAAATTTTTGAGGATTTTTTGTGCACAAATGCTGAAAACGGTTCATTTATTTTCTACCGCTTATCCTTATGAGGGTCACGGCGGATGCTGGAGCCCATCCCAGCTGTCTTCGGGCGAGAGGCGGGGTACACCCTGGACTGGTGGCCAGCCAATCACAGGGCACAAACAACCATTCACACTCACATTCATACCTATGGACAATTTGGAGTCGCTAATTAACCTAGCATGTTTTTGGAATGTGGGAGGAAACCGGAGTACCCGGAGAAAACCCACGCATGCACGGGGAGAACATGCAAACTCCACACAGAGATGGCGGAGGGTGGAATTGAACCCTAGTCTCCTAGCTGTGAGGTCGGCGCGCAAACCACTTCCACCGTGCAGCCCTGTTTGTAACCTTAACTTTGCCAGATTTTTGCCAACAACAAATATCCGAATAGGAATTAACTGTGATATGGCAGTTGAATACTCCTTTAAAAAGCACTAATTTTGTTTTTTTTGTGCATGTATGTAAATATATTGACAGTACACTATGATGACATCATAGCGTATATTCCCTTCTCCGCCATTGTCACATAAACAGCCCAATCAGGCCCACAGTCAACACAAGTGTAGCCGTAGGGCCTGCATCAGCAAAGCCATAGACAGAGACCATCATGTGGAGTAATCAAAGCATATTCATATTCCAGGCGTACACACTGATCCATGATGATCAACCACATGCCGCAGACAGGGAGGGAGGATCAATGAGCTTAATAGGAAGTGACACAAAACAATACCAGATGGCCAATCAGCATTTAAAGATTTTGAAATGTTATCGTGGGAACCCTGCAGGACACTTCTGTCTTCATTTGTGCTTTATTGTATATTAGCGCGTACTGGCTGAACCATTAAAAAGCCATTGTACAACACCTAAAACATATGCCTCCCAGTGAACAACACATCATTTGAATAATGTTAGCCAACCATGACATTTCTTTCTGAAATAGGCCAATTTGTGGACCAGGACCTCCTGAGCTGCAGCCTATTCCTAGTTTTAGTGTCAGAGTCGACATTTGGGCTCAGTGTTGTGTTGCGTGCTGTAGATGATACATGCATAAGATAAACATTGAGCTATATAACATTGAAGTAAAGGGTTCCCGACACCAACACACGCTAATCTTGTGTTTCATGTGTTAGATGTTGACATATTTACCCTTTTTTAAATTTTTTTGCCGATGGAAAACCTATTCGGAACCTATACAAAGCAGAAACAAAATGTCTCAGTAGGTCTCAGAAATGAGTAGCTCCACCGTTCTTGTTAATCACTCCAAAAATGCATGCTTGATGGGGTTTCCAGGAGGCTATTTGGAACATTGCACCAACTGTCTGGAACTGATGGCCATTTTTATAAACTTCTTTTGCCATCCATCCCCAAATGATCTCTATAAAATTTAAACCAAAGGAACATGCGGGATGCTCCAAAAGAGTGATGTTATTCTCCCTGAAGAAGTATTTTGTCTGTGGCGTTGTCCTGTTGAAAAACCCAGCAGTTACCACACAGACCAGGGCCCACAGCCATCCACCGTTTGACGACCCTGCACCATCTGAAACTCCAGTGCACTGAGTGAAAAAGCAGCCCAGATCATGATGGTAGAAACCATCTCAGGTGGGATCTCCTTGTCATGCCTGTAACGTTGGAAGCCATCAAGGTTTTAGAATAAAACTTTTTTTTCCACCTCTCAATGTCCCATGTTTGATGCTCTCTGGCAAAATCTAAATGGGGTGTTTTGTGGCATTGATGGAGACGAAATCTTTGAATTTTTTTTGGTGTTTTTTGGTTTTGAATCCCTTTCCTGCCAATGCCGTCTGATGGTTTTTGTGCTGGAGTCGGCACAAGTAAGAGCCTTAATTTTTGGTCCAGGACCGCTCCATGTCTTGACGGACAGCCCATCGGATACTCCGGATATCAGTGCAAGTATGATTTTTTTTGGGTCTACCACTTCACTTTTTTGTTCTGTAATGCCATCCAATTGCAGCTGTTTTTTTTTTTCTCAATTTCTTCATTTTTTGTACCGGTTCAACTATCGATTATTATAGAGAATTATTTTGAGAATTATGACCTAGTGCCATAATATTTTCACTCTTTTTTGCAACCTAATAAGAAAAATAGTACTTTTTTCGTTGTTTTGTTTCTGATAATATTACAACTTCAAGCAAAATAACATCCTATTCTTTGAACATTTCAACTTTATAATACTCACAATGTTACATTATTCTCGTAAAATCGAGACTTTTTCTCATTGGATGACAACTTTTTTTCTCTTAATATTTTATATTATTATTTGCCATTTTTTAAATATTTTTTTATATTTATATATTTTTTTAATTCTTTATATTAGTATTATTATATTATTTTATATTTTTTCAGTTATTGTTGTAAAATTACGGCAGATTTTTATTTTTATTTTTAGTTGCCTTGTTCAATTATTATTTTTAGACTATGCAAATCCCCCTGGGCCTCACTTTGGACACCCTTTTTTAATTTCAAACTAATGAAAATGCAAGTAGGGATTCCAATAATTCCACAAACAACTTTGCTTTACAAGTAACTCAATAACAATGTTTAATATATAAGTCACCATCTAGATGTGACAATTGAATATAACAACTTCACGTCCGTATAAGATGAGAGCCATTCATGTGAAAGACGTGTATGTTTGCTCTCTTGCAGTAGCTTTCTCTATCTCAGGCCCCCTCATGTCAGCAAGGTTCAAATCGTCCTCGTTAAGCGTTTGTCTGCAGTCTAACTCACAGATGATTATTCATTTAGCCGCTTTAGACAGCTCCCGTCAGCCACAAGGACTCCGCTCATCCACCAAGGGACAAATCAACTATTTTTTTTTTTCAACCTTCTTTTCCGCCTGTTCAGTTCTTTCTCCACTTCTTGTCTCTCTCCTGGGCTATTGCTTAAGTGTTTACTATAAGCTGCATGCTTGTTAATTATAAATCACTGTGTGCTCTTACATTCTATTAATTGGTACCTCCTCCCTCGGTCTGCGGCAAAGCGAAGGCAAATAAATTCAGGTATGGCTTCATTAAGTGGCACTCACAACAGATCTTGACACATGCTACAAAGACAATAAACTAAGAGAGGAAGGAGAGTAGATTGGAGAACTTGAACAGCCTTAATCATTGCAGTACAATGGTCCACGGTGCAATCGGACTGGCAAGACATTATTCCACGAAAAAGCATCCATTTGTAGGGTGAAAATATGGTGAATGGATTAGAGATGCACGATATCTTATTTTTAAAATTGTATGATAGATACGATAACTTTTTGCTTCTCAAGAATGATACAATACTGGATCGCCAATAACTTTTTTGTATCTACTTTTTAAATTTACATTTAACTGTAGTTTGTACACCTGAGGGTAAGACAGACTGACACACATTTGGGTTTGACCAAATGTACCTGTTGATTTGCCCTAATCAAATATCATGACATTACTACTAGCACACAACACTACCATCAGGAGAACCAGAGTATCGAGCAGCATGAGCCACCAACTGTGGCCCAGCAACGTGCACTATATTCGGCCATGTTCTGAGCAGCTGGTGTGCCGCTACAGAGTTCCTCTACCATTTGGATGGATGATCGGGATCGACCGCATAAAATCCTGATTGGAACATCCCGACTGATAAGCCATAGTAATTAATTTGTTTACTGACCCATTAAATATTAAAGTAAAAAAAATGATTTAATCATTCATCAAATAAACAGACAAGCCAGGCACGAGTAAAGCTAAAGTCAAAAAAAAAAGAAAAAAAACAGATAGTGAGGATTTGCTCATGGACCTGAAATGACGGGGTACTGTATCACACCAGAGAGCTCCATTAGTGATAATTGGATGGATTTCATATTAATATATGCTCTGTCATTTAAGCGCTGCACACAGGCTTAACCTCAGCATGGAATATCATCCCCTGCCAGGTCCTGCAATCATGCACTTCAGAGTGATCATAATGATTGTAATACCATCGTCTCCGGGACTCAGAAAACATTAGAGTGTCATGAAAAATAGACAGAAAGGGGAGGAAAAGTGAAATTATATTCCGATGTATTATTTCCCAATTATAGCTGAATAAATATAAAAGTGGGCTGTTTTTTTTGCTTCCTGTTTTTATGCTTTTACCTCCCCATACGCACACATTTTCTCCATAATTTAGTGTTTTCTGTGAGTTTTTTTTTGAAATTTCAATGCCCCTTGCTCAGGTTGTTCAGTGGTCATCTCCTGGTTCAATCCTGGTCAGTGAATTTTTTTCGACACTTTTCTAATCAGCTCACAGTTCCACATGTCCAAAAGGAGTAGGAAGAAACAAAGCTTATTAAATCCTACCCCTCCATCTGGTACTTTTACAATGAGTAACTGTTCCATTTGTCCACTTCCTGCTTTCCTAATATACTCCAAAGTAGTCCAAGTATAAATCTGACATTATCTGCCAAATTAAAACAAGCTTGTTGCATACTGATAAATTTGTTTTTCTGCATCACAGACATTACATTTGTCCACTTCCTGCTTTCCTAATATACTCCAAAGTAGTCCAAGTATAAATCTGACATTATCTGCCAAATTAAAACAAGCTTGTTGCATTTTGATAAATTTGTTTTTCTGCATCACAGACATTACATTTGTCCACTTCCTGCTTTCCTAATATACTCCAAAGTAGTCCAAGTATAAATCTGACATTATCTGCCAAATTAAAACAAGCTTGTTGCATTTTGATAAATTTGTTTTTCTGCATCACAGACATTACATTTGTCCACTTCCTGCTTTCCTAATATACTCCAAAGTAGTCCAAGTATAAATCTGACATTATCTGCCAAATTAAAACAAGCTTGTTGCATACTGATAAATTTGTTTTTCTGCATCACATACATTACATTTGTCCACTTCCTGCTTTCCTAATATACTCCAAAGTAGTCCAAGTATAAATCTGACATTATCTGCCAAATTAAAACAAGCTTGTTGCATACTGATAAATTTGTTTTTCTGCATCACAGACATTACATTTGTCCACTTCCTGCTTTCCTAATATACTCCAAAGTAGTCCAAGTATAAATCTGACATTATCTGCCAAATTAAAACAAGCTTGTTGCATTTTGATAAATTTGTTTTTCTGCATCACAGACATTACATTTGTCCACTTCCTGCTTTCCTAATATACTCCAAAGTAGTCCAAGTATAAATCTGACATTATCTGCCAAATTAAAACAAGCTTGTTGCATACTGATAAATTTGTTTTTCTGCATCACAGACATTACATTTGTCCACTTCCTGCTTTCCTAATATACTGCAAAGTAGTCCAAGTATAAATCTGACATTATCTGCCAAATTAAAACAAGCTTGTTGCATACTGATAAATTTGTTTTTCTGCATCACAGACATTACATTTGTCCACTTCCTGCTTTCCTAATATACTCCAAAGTAGTCCAAGTATAAATCTGGCATTATCTGCCAAATTAAAACAAGCTTGTTGCATTTTGATAAATTTGTTTTTTCTGCATCACAGACATTACATTTGTTCACTTCCTGCTTTCCATAATACAGTTAAAGTTTTTTTTTTGGGGGGGGGGGGTTTGGTCTTTTTCAGGTTTTTTTTTTTAAATCCTCACACATATAGTTATTTACAAAGCTTTCTTTTAAATCATTGCTTCAGAACATTTTTAGATTGTTAATAGTCATAGAGTGGACAGATGTCAACGTTCCCTTCAACACAAACAAATACTCGGCACCACCCAGCCAATGTTGTCGCATGAAAATAAAGTCAACAGCGTATTCAGGTTAAAAAGGCAACACCATTCATAAACCACTCAATCTTGTGTGTATTTGTTGTTGATAAGCTCGAGTGAAATATCAGAAACGGTTTGAGAAGGAGCCACCGCTGCGTACTGCAAGGCAAGAGAGAAGGAAAGATGCTGTTAGCACAGCAGGGGCTCACAGCATGCACTTGCCGTTTACTGCACAATTATTATCAAGTGTGGATGCCTGCATCATTGTAGTTATCTTTCTTGGGTTGGAGGCCCTTAGCAATTACGTTTTGACTAGCCTTTGTGGCAAATTTCACCAACAGCTAAAGTTGACAAAACCCGTCTTTTGAATCTTAGCGTTGGCCAGAATGACGTTCGCCGAACACTGAGAAGACAGCACTCAACAGAGGCCGTGACAGTAATGGGAAACCTTATTTCAAAGAGTAGCTTCACCTCTTCACTTTTTCTGCTCCCTCTTCCTCATCGTCCTCCTGTTTTTTGCTCATCAGAAGGAAAATTCTTTCAACTCGCTGAGGAGGTTTAGGACAACTGCGGAGTCGGGTATAATTATCAGTGGCTCGTCTTTAATCTCACACTCCCCCGACTCGTCAGTGAACATTATCTGACACTAAACATAGACACTTCCCTGACTGAGACAGGCCAATTTAGCCTGCAAACGTCACTCAAAAAAATACAACATGCAACTACAGATGGACACAGAGAAAGTAGCAGAATGCTAAGAATAATCCTTGCAATATACTGAAGATGTTTTTTTTAATACTTATACTTGTATACAATTATTGTTTTTTTACATTTCTGAAGACAAAAGAATGAGTAATATTTGGAAAACACTTTCACAATGTCACAACTTCAATTAAAGTACAATATCTGAATGATTGCTGAAATTAAAAATATATATATACTGTATATACATACACATATATACTAAGTACAGTATATATATGTATACTGACTATATATTACTAATTGTTATGTGTGTGTGTGTGTGTACATATGCAACATACACTGACAGTCAATAGAAACATTGAGACCACATTTTTAACATCATTATTTTGAAGCCCAAAACTGCATTTTTCTCATATGAAATATGAATCATCTGTTGAGGATATTGGCAAACATAAATAAAAATCTACATTTCTACCTCAAAGTTTCTATTGACTCTCAGTGTCTATGTATATATACAAGGGCTGTCAATTGATTAAAATATTTGATTGCGATTAATCACATTTAATCCATAATTAACTCAGAATTAATCACATTTAATCGCAGATAGGAATATGTTTATTTCTATAATAAGTAGCTGAAATCTTGTAAACATTTGATGTGCAACTACAACGATATGTATATAATCAAATTATATACAAAAGATATCAATTTCGGAACTATGAGCCATTATTTAAAACAATATAGTCAAAAAGCATATTTTTGTGTGACTATTTTTCTTTAGTATTAGCATATTAGCTCTTAAACTGGCACAAACATGTTTATTTATTATTTGTGTCAGCTCAAAATAAGATTTTTTTTATTTATTATACTGGTTTTAAATCCTAAATATTTGTCATTAAAAAAGCCCATGTAGGAATATTCAGAAATTATTATTATTATTATTTAATATTTGCCTCAATGCACTTTTCCTTCATGAAATGTACAAATGAAAATACCTACAACACAGGGCAATAATCATAAAACATATAATTCAAATTGCAAACTCAGTGCAAATCCCACAGTTTTTTAATGTTTAATGCAAGCTGTGATTTGTCCTACTTTTTTGACGGTCATTGAACGCACCATCTACTGTTTTACAATGCACATGAGAGATGTATGGATGTATTTGGATGTATTTTCCCCCTTTTTCTTTCACTTCATATTTGCTCCCAAATGCTGATACTATGTGGGAATGCATAAAGGTAAGATTTGATGACTTTGAGTGCTAAATTGCTATTTTTGTTCTGTCCATATCCCACCCAGAACTGGCCCCGCCCATAGACATCCACACAATGCGGTGGTCATGTTCCAGGAACAAAGTTAAAGATTCATCCGAAGCACAGCTAATATAATAAGGGAAAAGCACGTTCTAAAAACAAAGTAAAAAAGTGGGAACTGAAAAGGGGCAGATTGTTTTCAACCTCGGTGGCAGCGGTGAGAACTCTGCCAGCGTGTGCCACATCAATTTGAGGAGGTCAAGTCACTGCCTGGCAGCCTGTGTCTGGCCATATTTCACAGCAAGAGAAGTGCTAGACCGAGCCTTGAGGCCGGCAGCTCGCACCAAGCAGAGTGACCCAGACTTGCATGCACTTCACTGCCTATTCACTGGGGGCAAGTCAGGGAGCCGCTGGGGCGTGGGGCCTCCAGCTTTAGAGCTGCACCCTTCAAACCCGTGGGAAGTGAAGAAGGTTACCCTGGCCAGCTCCAACTGTCAAGTAGCAGCCAGAGGAGAAAGAGGAGGGATGGCAGAGGCCAGGGAAATAGTCGTAGAAGAGAAAGGAGAGGAGGATGAAAGGGAAGTTAGGTGTGAGCTGCCGGGGGAGATGTTTGTCCAGTGGTTTATTACAAGCAGCTAAGTGGAAGCTCCTAGTTCCACATAGTCTTGCCTGCATTTGATATCAAACATACTGTAATGGTAATGGTTTTATTTCATTTGAACATGCATCAGATTACAATTGAATGCATCACATAATCAGTTCACAGTTCCACATGTCCAAAAGGAGTAGGAAGAAGCAAAGCTTATTAAATCCTACCCCTCCATCTGGTACTTTTACAATCAGTAACTGTTACATTTGTTCACTTCCTGCGTTCCATAATACAGTTTAAGGTTTTTTGGTTTTTTTTTTTTAATAATAAAACATATGTATTAGTTTTATAAGCTACCCGCATAGTTCAGTGTCAAATTAATATGATTAAATACCTGAAATCATTTTGGCCTAAAAACCAATTTTTTGCGACCAGTCAGACCAATTTTTTAGAGAATGTGGAGGCTGATTTTGTAGTTCCAGTACCTCGATGTCACACTGGACATTCCACTTTCATTTCAAACACACTTTTTTTGTAGCCCATGTAGTGCCTGGGGGATTGTACATACAGTAATTCACCCCCGAACTAAAATTGTCCCCCTCACTCTTAGCTTAGTGGAAAACCTTTGGACACCCTTGGGGCTAATAGAGCTAAAATACAAACATACATTATAAGGCACTCAGAAGATGCATGTCATATTCTACACTGGTTACTAGGTGTCAGTAGTTGACACACACACTCACACACAAGCATCAGACTTGATAGCCAGAACAACAGGCATTTATTGCAGGTTTGAATAATCTCACAACACCACAATAATATACAATCATAACAACAACGGCTATAATCCAGCTAAAACTCATCTCTGAACCCCCGACGTCACTTTGTGTCCACATGTCCAGAACACATTTATAGCAACACACACAGGTTTATTTACACTGTATGGGTGCTATGGTCTTAACTACAAAAATATTTTGTTTATAAATAAGAGATGTTACTTTGCAGAAATTCACTGACCACAGTCGTGACTGGAACCAATTAACCGGATTTGTTAATGTATTGGTTCTCAATTAACTTACCTAGTTGAATAATGGCAGTTCCAAACACTTCTACCTAATAAGAGTGTAAGTTGGTGTAATAGTAATAAGAAATAGGCACCCATCCCATTTATGGTTAATGTGTGTGAGTACGTATTTGTCAAAAAGTTGCAGTGACAACACAAAAAAGTTTTTTTTTTCTTGTAGCATTTCGGCATCGTTATGTTTGTCGGCAGTTTGTATGCTCAAGCATGTGTTTGCACACTGTATGTGCATCCCCATGAGAGCAGAGTGTTTGTACATCTCCATTAATGTGATGGTGTCAGTGGGTTCCTGCCCAGCGTGCTTAGTGACGCCGACCCATTATTGAGCCTTTGAGAGGCAAGCAGCTGATAAATTCTGACTTTTGGTGTAATTGTCGCGTGCAACTGAATACAAATCCCCGCTGTTCGCGATTCATCATATTAATTTTTTTTTATTTCCTTGGGCAACATCTTTTATTAGTTTTGCACTCAGTGGCAAGATTTAATTTCTGCAGGAGGGGACAGCAGTGTCAGCTTGATGATCATTATTGAGAATGTGATATTACATGAGCTGAAATAAAATCTATAGTGCATTAAAGAGACAGATTAGGAGGGGCGGAGGATTCATTTACAAGTGTTAAGACATCAACAGCTAATGCCCTGCAACTTCTAATAACCCCTGCTTTTTAGGAGAAACCTTGGGGGGAACAGCATGGGGGTGTTAATGAAAAGTACATGTGGCCAAGGGAATATGCCATTGTTGCATTTGTCGACAAGACGTGAGGTTTGTGTGTAAGCAATGCTGTAATGTACAGCAAGCTGACCTGAGATCAGTACACATGGAATTGGGGTAAAAGGTAAAACACTTCTGACTGAAGTCCGACTGTGTTATTAAAGTATTATTATCACAAAATGACCTAGTTAGCAGCCTATATTAGTTTGCTATTACAAGAATACAAGAAACAAGAAAGGGAAGTCAGCTCCATCGCTAACCATGCTAACCATGCTAACCAAGCTAACACTTAGGATTACACATTTGGAAGTGAGCCCTGAGAGAAGTTCGGCATGGCTCTGAACACTCGTTTTCAGAGAGTTTTTTCCAACACCGGATCACTGTGATGTCACAGTGTGTTGGACTTCCTTATATGGGCGTGCTTGTGTACAAGCTGTAAGCCTGCCCTCACACCCACTTTGCTGCATTGTTTTGTCTTGGGAGTTTGACCAATGACAGCCCAGTGGGTGTGCCCAGATGTAATACTAATACAGCTGAAATAGGTGCAGATTCTGGAAGATCTAGAAAGCTTTCTGTGTGGGTTATTGTGTAGCTGCTCTGTAGGAGTTCACAACTCAATACAAAATGGCCAGATAAGCATAATAGGCCCCCTTTCACACAACCTTTTATAGTTTTATATGCACGGTGGTCTAGGGGTTAGCGCGCAGACCTCACAGCTAGGAGACCAGGGTTCAATCCCACCCTCGGGCATCTCTGTGTGGAGTTTGCATGTTCTCCCCGTGCATGCGTGGGTTTTCTCCGGGTACTCCGGTTTCCTCCCACATTCCAAAAACATGCTAGGTTAATTGGCGACTCCAAATTGTCCATAGGTATGAATGTGAGTGTGAATGGTTGTTTGTCTATATGTGCCCTGTGATTGGCTGGCGACCAGTCTAGGGTGTACCCGAAGACAGCTGGGATAGGCTCCAGCACCCCCCGCGACCCTCGTGAGGAAAAGCGGTAGAAAATGAATGAATGAATACCTATTTGCATATAAATCATGAATAGAACAGATAAATGAACATTTAAGGTTATTTTTACTTTAATTGAAGATGTGATTGAGATCAACATGGGCACTATCATGAGTTATTACTTGAATTAATACCAATATTCTGATACTTGCAACTTTATTTGGCTCTGTTTGGGGTTTTTTCACAGCCATGATCAATCAGAAAAGTCGAGACTTGAGGTAGGAAACACTATTGAATTCAAGAAATAACTCACAGTAAAACATGCAGGTGGTGTTCATGTAGCAGCGAGATCATGTCAACAACATGTCTTCATTTTTGCTGAAAATTATAATATTTTCAAAAGATTTTCCCTCATTTACAAATGTAAATGTTTACAGGTATAATCACAACACTCACATTCTAACTAATTCCCTGTTTTGAAAAATACGTGTGAGAAAGAACAAAGAAATCAACCCACTAGCGGCGCCAAAACTCCAAAAGAATCAGTGTTTGAAATGAATTTACATTTATGGCAATGAACAGCCAAGAATATGCACATCCCATGCAATGATTGACTAACAGTGGAGACTAAAGGGCGGAAGATGAAATTAGCTCTAATGATAATAACTGCCTGTCTATTTAGAGCTGACATGTTGAGTCACTTTTGACTTGTCAAGTTGCATCCATTTCCATCCGGGCAAAGAAACTTCATCGCTTTTTTTCTTTCTGGATGCTCGCAGATGTGTCGTGTTTGATTCTGACAAGCTGTGGTTTTACTGGATCCAGGATGGTTCCACCATTTTTCAAGACTAAAAATATAAGAACTATAGCGAGTCGGTGTATTACGATCAATACCACGTATGATTCAGCGCTCATCTCCGTCACCAGAACAACTGCAGACTGCATCTGCTCAGGAGGCTGCGGTTTTTTAAAGTGCATGGGACACACCTGAAGACCTTTTATGACTCAGCAACGGCCTCTGCCATCTTCTATGGTGTGGTCTGATGGGGGAAGCGGCATCACAGCAGCTGACAGGAAGAGGGTAGATAAGCTGATTAAAAAGGCCACCTCCGTCATGGGACGTCCTCTGGAACAGGTGGAGGAGGTGAGTAACCAGAGGATGACAGCCAACCTGTCCTCCATGATGATCAAAGTCTCCCACCCCCTCACATACACATACTCGATGCGCTAAGGAGCTCCGTTAGTGACAGGATGCTACATCCAAAGTGTGTGAAGGCTGTTAGACTCAATAATAAAAACTGCACAAAAAAAAAAAAACGTGCAAAAAAACGGCTCAACATATAGATAACTGTATATAGTTAAGGAACTCAAACAATGAGCCAATTCAAGAAACAATACAAGCAGTTGATGTTTGCTAAATACAAGGATGAAGAGTCTTGAACCAGTCATGATGTGCTATATATATCACTATATTGACACTTACTATGGTACCCATTATGGCATTGGATGCTCATATCACCTCGTACTTCGGTACGAGGTGCATTATTAAAAAAAAAACAAAAAAAAAACCTTAAACTGTATTATGGAAAGCAGGAAGTGAACAAATGGCAGATTGAAAAAAAAAATTGCATCCACACTGTGCCAGATTACTAAAACGTTACATGCAGAAAAAAAAGTATACATGTCAGTCATTTTCTGCTCTCTCGCATTCTAGTTGTTGTTGTTTTTTTTTTAATAAAGCCTTTTCAGCAACTGTCGGAGACGACTTGAGGGAACGAAGGTCAGAGGGGGCGATGATGCGGCAATACCTTCGCCATCACGTTGGGGTCACTACTTGTGTTTGCTTAGGACAACAAGGTATCAGGAGCATGTCGACTCAGTCATTCATTCATTCATTTTCTACTGCTTTTCCTCACGAGGGTCGCGAGGGTTGCTGGAGCCTATCCCAGCTGTCTTCGGGCGAGAGGTGGGGTACACCCGGGACTGGTCGCCAGCCAATCACAGGGCACATATAGACAAACAACCATTCACACTCACATTCATACCTATGGACAATTTGGAGTCGCTAATTAACCTAGCATGTTTTTGGAATGTGGGAGGAAACCGGAGTACCCGGAGAAAACCCACGCATGCACGGGGAAAATATACAAACTCCACACAGAGATGGCCGAGGGTGGAATTGAACCCTGGTCTCATAGCTGTGAAGTTTGTGCGCTAACCACACGACCGCCGTGCAACCTCGACTCAGTCATGCTAGTTGAAATATTCACCTATGTTGGCTTGTCGTCAAAGCTCACTTCTGATCATGCGATGGCGATAGGTTGGTGAAATTATAATAATAATAATTATTATTATTATCATTTCATGCCATTTTCAAAAAATCAGGTTTCAGGTCATTCTGAACACCATTTCTGTGTGAATGAAAGGACGGAATGCTAAAATATTTTGACCTGAACATGTTTCTGTGTGATCTG
The DNA here is from genome assembly GCF_030265055.1 of Doryrhamphus excisus. NCBI lineage: Eukaryota > Metazoa > Chordata > Actinopteri > Syngnathiformes > Syngnathidae > Doryrhamphus > Doryrhamphus excisus. The sequence continues at coordinate 3,391,079 of NC_080467.1, forward strand.
CACGGTGGTTGAGTGGTTAACACACAGGCCTTACAGCTAGGAGACCCGAGTTCAATTCCACCCATCTCTGTGGGGAGTTTGCATGTTCTCCCCGTGCATGCGTGGGTTTTCTCCGGGTACTCCGGTTTCCTCCCACATTCCAAAAACATGCTAGGTTAATTAGCGACTCCAAATTGTCCATAGGTATGAATGTGAGTGTGAATGGTTGTTTGTCTATATGTGCCCTGTGATTGGCTGGTGACCAGTCCAGAGTGTACCTCGCCTCTCGCCCAAAGACGGCTGGGATAGGCTCCAGCACCCCCGCGACCCTTGTGAGGAAAAAGCGGTAGAAAATGAATGAATGAATGACTATTTCCATGTGGGCTGCACGGTGGTGGAGTGGTTAACACGCAGGCCTTACAGCTGGTACACCCGAGTTCAATTCCACCCTTAGCCTTGAATTATAACACTTCAAAACAAAAGGTAATGCATAATTATGATTACAGTGTAAAGTATCCTATACGGTTTTGAGCTTTAAAAGCCACATTTTTATTGTTAAATCATACCTTTTAACATTTAAACTGGTGTTAAGTTGGCAGTTTCATGACAGAATAAAAGTTTATCCACAGCAAATAAAGCGTGACGTGTAGAGTATTATAACACTGTTATGAGTGACAATTAAATCCAGTTTGTTCCCTCCACATTTGGTTCATGTCAAATCATAGTCACGCAGTGCAAAATTCAAAACAAACTCACTTTACTAGTAAGCACCACTGAGAGCCAACGTTTTCCTTCCTGAATGTGGTATCTGCCAGATGAAGGAATTGGCACTCAAACTGTCAAGATATCACCTTTAACATGCATGAAAATTAAAGGATGTGAGTTTCCTTCCTCAGCATTTCCTCTCATTTACACCTTTATCATTCCACTGCCATCCAGTCTGCAATTGCAAGTCATGTGAAAAAAATAGGACGTCCAGAAAAAAAAAAAAAACACTTTAGCATAATCAAAAACATGAACAAAAATAACATTTACGGATTAAGGTAATAAATTAATTAAATATATTTTTATTAATTAATTAATTTTAAAAAATAATTTAAAAAAATAATAAATTTATTAATTAATTAATAAGAACTCTACCATAAGAACTGCACTTTTTTAAAATTTTGCTCATCAATCACAATCCTTATATGATAAATGAACACATATTGCTTTCCCTTGTCTGTGCATTCTAGTATAAATAAACAAGTTAATATGAGCTAGCAACAGACACCTAATTTGACTCTAAAGTTCTCACAAAAACAAAAAAAAAACACCAAATGGGTTCCTATTGCATAATTGACTCCTATATTAACCAAGCAAGCTACAGCGATATTATTATTGTAGCAACTAACATGAAAAACTATTTTTATCTCGCGGATTAACTCGACGCGTCGCTAATCACTAGTCACAGCGGATGCTCGTTTGCCGTGAGCATTTTTTTTACCTGAGGAATGGAGCACATGTCTTGTGCTGGAAGACACAGCCATCCCGAGGAGAGTCCCGAGATAGCATTTTAAATGGTTATGGTTAAGTTTTCTTTGAACATGCATGGAATACATCACCTAGCTTATTAAATAGACCCACCCCACTATTGTTATCTGTTACTATTATATTTATTCACTTTGTGTATTCCAGATATATACTGTTTAATACATAAATAATTGTAATGTGATGGTGATTTTTTTTACAACTATATTGAATAATCATCATAAAAATAACCATCAAAATTGTGATATATAATAAAAAATAAACATGCCATGAATCGTTCAAGAGTGGGCGTTACCCCCTTTGTGTCAGCTCTTTCAGTTTCCTTTCATGCCTTAGTTCCTGGTTCATGCCCTTATTTTGTAATTACTTCCTGTGTTGCAGTGTTCTGTTTTCCGTTGCTTTCCATTATCTCCCGCACCTGTTTCCCATTTTCTGTCATGCCTATTTAGTTCAGGTGCGCGCTCCTTTGTTTGTTGGGTCATTGTCGTTTTGCTGTTGGACATGCTAGTGACTTGTTCTGCTGAATAGCCACATCATTAAATACATTTTTACCAGCAATTGGGTCCTCATCTCTGCAAAAACAGACCGTGTACATATATTTATACTGTTTATTCTGTATATTTTTGTTTTTTTGATTATATTTTATTTTTTCATTTTTTAATAGATGTGTCTGCACCTACTTCACCAAAACAAATTCCTAGTATGTGTTTGATCATACCTGGCAATAAAACCATTTCTGATTCTGATCCTGGGGGCGCTACACTACACGACCATGCCCGAACGTGACAGAAATAGGTGTATCCCAATGACAGCAGTGTAGGATTTCTCATATTAACTTAAAGTGTATTAAGTTTATTAAATTAAATAATTGCTCATGTTTCACATAAGGATTGTGAACTGAAATTCTCAAAAGTGTCAAAAGTGCAGTTCTCCTGTAAGGCTTGTGTCAATTTTTCCAGAAAAAAAATCTTGATAATTGAGAAAAATACTCTGGTCTCACAACAGAAAAGTTCAATTTTTTGCAAGGTGTGTGTCCTGTTACAACTGGCGTCAAAGTAACACCACATTTCAGAAAAACGGTAAAATATGGTGGTGGTAGTGTGATGGTCTGGGGCTGTTTTACTGCTTCAGGACCTGTAAAACCTGCTGTTGTAAATGGAACCATGAATCCTGCCGTGTACCAAAAAATCTTGAAGGAGAATGAAGATTTTGGAGTGACCTGGTCAAAGTCCTTGTGACGGTGTGTTGAGGTTTGAACCCTAGATGCAGAGGCAGGCAACATGAGGAGCAATTTAGGTTCTTTAATGAGAAGTCGAAAATGCACCCGGTCTTCCCACCTCCAACCTGCTCAAGGACATCTGGAAAACAAGGAGAAACAGCAGTAGAACTGTGACAGTCCTCACCTGAATCTTATTGATATGGTCTGGCACAATCTTGAAAAAGGTGCTTCATGACTGAAAACTAGGGATAAAAAAACTAGAGATGAATGAGTATCGGTACTAGTACATCTTGTCATTATCTGTATTTGTGATGAAAGAAAATCACCATGTATTCACTCTTCACGATCTACGAAAATATTCCATTCATAAATAATGAATATTACTTTGTGGTAATTCAGTTATCATACTCTGGTCTGGAATCAGAGCCATCAAGCTTCACCAGTTAAGGATTACTGTGTAAGTACAGTGTTTGTGCAGTTTTCCAACTATTCCACGATTTTAACAATTTCCCTTGGTATGTTATTCTTGGAATGCTTCTGGAAATTTGAACATAAGCTGCAGGTAACCAGGGTTTTGAGGAGTAGGAGTGTAAGCAGTATGAGCCGCCATTATGCAGAGCCTGTGGTGCATTAAACAGCAGCAGCAGGTGTCAGCTCTCACATTTGATCACACTAAATCAGACAAATGTGGACAAGAGGTGAAGGGATAGACGGCAGAGGAGGAGAGGGGATGGTCTGGTGGGAGAGATGAGTCGACTGTCAATGGCTGGGCATGAGTTGTACACAAGTTGTACCACACACACACATATATATACAGTTACCCCTTTATATTATTACTTCCCGTGGGAAAATCTGTTTCATAGCTGCAACCACTACCTCATGTCAATTAATTTAAAAAATAGAAAATATAGCCAACATAATCAGAAATCAGAATGTCAACTCCCCCCGTTGTCCCTGAAGACCCAAGCTCTCAGATCTATTATGTCCGTTCTGGATTTGAGAAACCACTGGGCCTGTGAAGGTCACAGAGCTCAAGCCTCATCAGCAGGGCTAATTTGATTGTGGCAGAACAATGTAGTAGAGCTCTGCGCTGACGAGTTGCATATTAATGTGGAGACATGCAGAGCTTTACCTTGTTTTGGTCAACTTGCTACAAAAAAATAGCACTGTTTGGAGACCCGTGTGCAGGGCATCTGATTCAACTTATTCCAACATCTTTCCCAGAGTCAATTTTTTCTGACATGATACAGTAAAAAAAAACATTCCCCTCCCATTCCATGTGGAAGTGGTAACTTTTTGGCTTCTTAATTTTAAAATAAATAATTTTAAGGTTAGTTCACTAGCCGTCTCTAGTCCCTGAAACATGAAAATTGGGCAAAGTCGCAATCAAACAATCAATAATAGGAGTGTAAATGTGACTAGAGGCTAGTAGAGTGCTAGTTCATGTATACAGGGCTCTAATAATGTTATAAACTGTATTTAATAAGTAAAGTTAAACTGGTAAAATGATGTAACTACACAAATATTACATTTATTAACATTGAATCACACTATATTGTGGAAATTCATTATGAGACCAACAAGGAAAACCATTCAGACTGCAGTGGATCCAATACATATTGGCTTTATATCTACATAAATTTGAAAAAAACGGAATTGCACTGTTCACAGGTGTTATATAAGCAAAAAAAAATGTAATTATCCTGCAGTGTGAACTAGCCTTAAACAAATTTGTCAACAATATTTTTTTTGAGAGATGGGCCTGTTTTGGACATGGAAAAATTTGTAAACATGTCATTTTTCCGTGCATGTCCAAAACAAACCATGAAGATTTGATCAGCTGACTTCTACTAGCAACACTTAGCTACCATCATGAGAGAAGCTAAAATGCTACCATTTTGGAGTCAGATAGAGTTTATCCAATGATTGAATTATAACCTGTGCATGTAAACTGGGACTTCACAGATAAGCATAAAAGGGTCCAGCATACCCCCACAACCCTTGTGAGGATGGATGGAAGGAACATAGAGACAACAACCAATGGCAGTCATTCCATGTTTGTCGGCCTCAAAAACAAGACACTGTCGAAATTCCTTGTTCAACATACCATGTGACGTATTCCGTCTGGATAAACAAGATTATTTCCATCATCTAATTAAACACAACAAATATCAATCAAAGTGAGAATAACTATACTCACTGTCCAACACATCCCTGATTGGGTATGATTAATAATGAACACAACCTTGCACAACGTTGACCGGGAAGTGCGCATACTAATGGTTAGTGTAGTTTAGCATAACCCCCCCACAGTCCCTCTGTGAGGCATACTAATGTTTGGGAGGCCAAATCCAGCCCTGCTGCACCAAAGTGCATACTAATTGCAAGGGTTGGCCCTTTTCTGTGACCTTGACAGGTCACTTAGCAGTGTGATCAGTCCCTGACTCCTAATAAAGACAATTTAACAAGATGAGACACCAGGGCACAGAGTCGTACTCACTTTAACTAAAACACAACAGTATCGATCTGAAGAGTATGTTGGCGATAAATTGTTAAATTAAATTCAAGTACTGTGCAAATACATAAATGGTGGGACCAAGGTTTTTTGATGAACATTGGAAATTATTTTGCCTTAATTTGCATATATTTTCTGGTTAAGTACAGGTTTTGTTGTGTTATTAATACAATGTGTGTGTCCAACACATTTATGTATATATTTTTTATTATAAACGTCCTTATGCTTATGCCTTATGCCTTGCATATATATATATATATATATATATATATATATATATATTTTTTTTTTATTATAAACGTCCTTATGCTTATGCCTTATGCCTTGCATATATATATATATATATATATATATATATATATATATATATATATATATATATATATATACCGCTACACCGCGTACATTATGGAACAAATTCCATCACACACTTTTCCACAAAATATGCTGAGAAATTAGGAATGAAAAGTATAAATTGACATTTAAAGTGACTTTTACAACCACCAAGAATGTGACGGTTCCCAAAGACAACATGTTGCGACAAGATCAACACGGACACCACCTTGGTGTTTTGCATTGAGTTATTTCTTAAAGTCAGACACTGAAATATTATTAACATCTTTCCCGGAGTCAATTTTTTCTGACATGATAGAGTGAAAAAAAAAACATTACCCTCCCATTCCATGTGGAAGTGGTAACTTTTTGGCTTCTTAAGTTTAAAATAAATAATTTTAAGGTTAGTTCAATAGCCGTCTCTAGTCCCTGAAACATGAAAATTGGGCCAAGTGATGTAAACAATCAATAATAGGAGTGTAAGTGTGACTAGAGGCGTGCTATTTCATGTATACAGGGCTCTAATAATGTTATAAACTGTTTTTAATACCACCAAGGATGTGACTGTTCCCAAAGACAAAATGTTGCGGCAAGATCAACACGGACACCACCTTGATGTTTGGCATTGAGTTATTTCTTGAAGTCAGACACTGAAATGTTATTAACATCTTTCCCGGAGTCATTTTTTTTCCTGACATGAGACAGTGAAAAAAACATTCCCCTCCCATTTCATGTGGAAGTGGTAACTTTCTGGCTTCTTAAGTTTAAAATAAATAATTTTAAGGTTAGTTCAATAGCCGTCTTTAGTCCCTGAAACATGAAAATTGGGCAAAGTGATGTAAACAATAGGTGTCATATAAGCAAAAAAAAAAAAAAATTGTCCTGCAGTGTGAACTTAACAGCCTTAAAAAACAGTTATTTATTTACTTCTTGAAGTCAGACACTGAAATGTTATTAAACATGTTGGGATTTTAGGGCTAAATGCAAAGTAACAACAGTGTTTACACGTTTATTTGTCATGTATTTTGTACCGTTTCCATGGTTGTGTTTACACACATTCCTTGTTGATCGCCTCTCCATTTCTATCCATCTCTTCCATCCAGCCTGCCTTCCGGTGAAGCTGGACACACAGGTAGTGAAGCAGCAGGCGGCATAACGCTGGATAATTACCTTGCGTTTGTAGCGACCCAGGAGTCTGTACCTTACGGGGGGGTGGTAAGGAGGACAGTAGGAAGTGTGGTGTTAATGCACTTTTTATGCTGCCATGTCCCAAATGATACCCTCGTTTTTATTCTTGCCATTTTTGTGTGTGTGGATGTTTGATGGATGCACATCCCGGGAAGCATGACGTATAAGCGGAATGAGGTAGAGAGCAAATATTCAAAATGTAATGACAGTAATTCCCCATTGCTTCGCTATCTGTGTTTTTCAAAAATATATAAATTAAGAAATCATGCTGCTATTCTATTATATATAATATGGTTTGCCTAAATAAACCATTTTCAAACATAAAAATTGCAAAAATAAGTAATATATATATATATATATATATATATATATATATATATATATATATATATATATATATATATATATATATATATATATATATATATATATATAAAGACTTTCAGAAGACGCGTTATTATTATTATTATTATTATTAGAAGATCATTACAATCATTACAAATTTCCCCACTGAGGGACGAATAAAGGCATATCTTATTATTATCATTATATATATATATATATATATATATATATATATATATATATATAATATTATTATATGGTTTGCCTAAAATCATTTAAAAAAAAAAAATAAATCATAAATCATTTTCAAACATAAAAATTGCAAAAATAAGTAATATATAAGTAATATATATATATATATATATATATATATATATATATATATATAGAGAGAGAGAGAGAGAGAGAGAGAGAGAGAGAGAGAGAGAGAGAGAGAGATTTTCAGAAGATGCATTATTATTATTATTATTAGAAGATCATTGTTATTATCATTAATATTGTTATTATTATTATTATCATCATTATTATTATTATTATCAACTACTAGTTATTTTTTATTTATTATTTTTATTCTCTATTTTTATTTTTGTGTATGAAAAAAAAAAAGAAGACGCAGTCAAACATTATGATATGTAGTATTCTACACTGGCCACTAGGTGTCAGTAATATTACGTAAGATACACAATCATTGAACAACAGGTTCGAATGATCTATCAGCAGGCACAATAATTCCTAAAACGAGCTACTGTTGTAGCCGTAACCCGTGCCACCCTAAAACTCAACTCTCAACCCCCAACGACACTCTCTGTCCACCCCCCACTCAGCTAAACTAGCACCAGAACAAGTGACTTTAGGGCGGTATATTGTCTAGACGGCTCTAATAATGCTTAAAAAAAAAACTATGAATCACAAAAAATCTCATGAAACGAGTGAGTGAAATGGGTCAGAGCATCTGGTTGACCATTCATCCAGGCTCTATTACCCTGCAAGTGCGTTCCTGACGGATTAGACAGGAACCACCACCTCTTTACACCCCCCATCCCTCTTTAAACCCTGCTCTCTGTGCCAGAGCCAGGCTATTCTGACTGGGCCAGAGCCCTCAAGTCTCAGGAGCCTCCATCACGCTTCGCTTTAGCCTCAGCTGTTGGAGATGTTGTCTCTAATTAACAAGGGATTAAGCCACAATTTCTACTTGTAATACAGCTTGGATGGGAATTCCAAAAAAAGAGCAGGAGGCATAGTAGGTGATCGGATTGGACCGGGTAGAAAGAGAGGGAGAGCAAAAAACTAGTGGCGTTTAACAACTCACTAAATTACTCTTGACCCGACAGACTGAGGGAAGTCTATCGGCATGGCAAAACTGCTGCCAATTATAGCTCGGCCCTGCCAAAAGTATTATTGGATGGAGGGCAGGGGCAAGTGTCTGTGTGTGTGGCTAATTTTAATGGCCTTGTACCATATTACATTCTCCATGTGCTGGGATATTGATGCTATTTTTCTGTTCACAAAGACTGACTCCATATATGCACGCATCGGAGACATAGAATAAAATAAGCCGTCAACCTGAGACAGGAGCAGACGTGGACAAAAATCTGTCTGCAGACCTTGTGGTTCAAAGTGTCAAGTGTTGGGATGGAACAAAATAATGTACCAAAATGTACCAAACACCAATAGAGACCCTTGACCCGGTCTTCTGCCGAGGCTCCTCAAAGTTTACGCAAATATGCCTGACATGGGTTGACCAAACGTCCTGTCAAAATGTCTTGGTGTTTATTGTTTTTAAATAAATTGAACAATTGACATTAGGGCACGCTGCCGCGTAGTCCCTGAGTGGCTGCCCTGTAGGCATTTTTTAAACTAGTGCTGTCAAAAAATAAAGTAAAAAACAAATAAATAGCAAAATACACAGAAAAGTCACAAAAGTTTTGTGCAACGGCGGTTCAAATTCCTTCTGCGATGAACAATTTGCTGCATAACCAACGGCGAACTTCTCGTCCAACCGCAATCATAGAGGGTTGGGGAATTTAATTTCCTTGACCTATGCCAGCCTTTTGCACTTTTTCATTCCCAATCCTTATGTGAAACATGAACACATAGTATGTATTTCCCTTTTCTGTGCATTATAACAGGAGAAAACACATGTTTAGGTCCTTTTTTTGAACATTTTATTTCTATTTTAGGGTTATTTTTAGAGTTTTTGATCAGCTGGTAAACAAAGTATTCCTATTTAATGGTTATTTGCAATAAATTGCTTACTCAATTCTTTTTCTCACTCCTATTTCTCTTTTTTCTAACAGTCTATTTAGAACCTCAGTTTGATCCAAAAATGCAAAATGTGAATTGTCGATTTTTAATCAGGAAAAAAAAACTATTTACACTCCAAATCACACCCATGGACACAGTTTACAGTCTCCAATGAATTCTGCTGTTTCCCATAGTCTGTTGGATTTAGTAGGTACTGTAATACACATTCTTGAGTTGTAAAAAAAACCTGTGTAAATCTAATTTATAAAAGCCTGTGTAAAGTTCACAGTAATTTTCGAGACACCCTGTATACAGTATGTACTATATGCAATATTTTCCCATGCCACATTTATGTTACCATGTTCATTACATTCTATAAGTTGCCAGCAAGAGCATGATGAGAAAAAAAAACATGATAATGGTTTTATTTCATTTGAACATGCATCAGATTGCAATTGAATGCATCACATAATCAGTTCACAGTTCCACATATCCAAAAGGAGTAGGAAGAAGCAGAGCTTATTAAATCCTACCCCTTCATCTGGTACTTTTACGATCAGTAAAAAAAAAAAAAAAAGTTTTACAACAATAACTGTTACATTTGTTCACTTCCTGCTTTCCTAACATAGTTTAAGTTTATTTTTTATATATACGTATATATTTTTTTGCCACGTACCAAAATTCGAGGTGATATGACCATACAATAACATAATGGGTACCATAGTAATTTAGTACTAGTAATTTAATACTTTACAACTAGTAATTTAATTTAATAGTAATTTAATACTTATATTGTATTCTTTTAAAATGGGACCCTCCAAGATGCATCTTTGTGCAACCATAATCACAACCTCATCTTTAAATGTGAACGGGTGTAAAACAGTAGTTTTTGAATTAAAGAATCCCCCCCCCCCCCCCCCCCCCCACAAATCTTTCCAAAAAGCGATGTATTGGCAGCATAATTGAGGACACAGTGGCATGTGGCCTGTCGGTTCTACAGTACGTTCATGAACTTCATGATGTAGATGGGCGTTTGGGAAAAAGCTGGTGGCCAACCTGCCACTGTGCCTGTTGCTGATGTAAACTGATGCAATCTCCACTCAAGAAACGGCAACAGACAAAAAAAAAAAAGAAAAACAAGTCTGATCAGTGTCCACTATGAATGGCAATGCACACCGAGTGTTTGTTGGCAGGTTGCACTGTGGTTTCATAAACCAGATCTAATAATTGATGATACTGCTGGATAATTATCAAGAGTGCGTGTTTCCAAGTGTTTCTGAGAGTAAAGGAGCCAGATTTGAGTAGAAATGACAAAAAAAAAAAACTGTAAGCAAAACGTAAGAATGTCTGTGTGTGGAGACCAGGGGCTGTCAAAAAAAAAAAAATAAAGACAGAGGAATTGAACAAGAACTTCTGGTACTTCCAGACTGAATTCCTTACGAGGGTACATACTGTTGTATTTAATAACAAATCACAACAGTTGGGTAGACAATAATCTGTAATCTGTAGTCTGTAATCTCACTAATACATTATTACCAAGCTTCAAGATAATGATTGAAAGCTTATGATCAGTTCTTCCACTCCATCATGTTACACGTGAATATTGATATCCATCCATCCAATCATCCATACATACATTTTATTGCGGTGTATGCTGAATCCTATCCCAGCTGACTTCGAGCGAGGTTCGAGGTACTGGTTTATATCTGGAACTTGTTCGATATAACTCCAGGACACTGGCAACGGTAACCTAAATTGACAGGCCACAACATTAGGTACACCTGTACAGAAGCACAAGATCAGCATGAAGCAATCATAAGCATGCTAAAAATAATACACCCCTCTCAACACGTTGTAATGCACCTTGCAATCTTGAACATATTTCATAACGTACACAGTGCATATTTTCAAGACAGCGGGCACGGTCGTGCATCAGTCGTCGTTTTTTTTTCCATCTGCGCCCCCTGGCGGAAAGTGGTAATGGTAATGGTAATGGCTGTATTTCATTTGAACATGCATAAGATTACAATTGAATGCATCACACAATCAGTTCACAGTTCCACATGTCCAAAAGGAGTAGGAAGAAGCAAAGCTTATTAAATCCTACCCCTCCATCTGGTACTTTTACAATCAGTAACTGTTACATTTGTTCACTTCCTGCTTTCCATAATACAATTTAAGTTTTTTTGTTGTTTTTTTTTTAATAATAAAACATATGTATTAGTTTTATAAGTTACCCGCATAGTTCTGTGTCAAATTAACATGATTAAATACCTGAAATCAAGATGAAAGGGGCTTATTTTGGCCTAAAAACACCTTTTTTGTTACCAGGCACCATTTTTTTTTAGAGAATGTGGAGGCTGACTTTGTAGTTCCAGTACCTCGATGTCACACTGGACATTCCACTTTCATTTCAAACACACTTTTTTTGTAGCCCATGTAGTGCCTGGGGGATTGGACATGCAGTAATTCACCCCGGAACTAATATTGGCCCCCTCACTCTTAGCTTAAACTTTGGACACCCCTGGGCTAATAGAACTAAAATGCAAACATACATTATAAGGCATTCATATTACAATATGTCATTTTCTACACTGGTCTGTTACATTTGTTCACTTCCTGCTTTCCATAATACAGTTTAAGGTTTTTTGTTGTTGTTGTTGTTTTTTTTTTAAATAATGTACCTCATACCGAAGTAGGAGGTGATATGAGCATCCAATGACATAATGGGTACCATAGTAAGTGTCAATATAGTGATATATATAGCACATTATATAAATGTGTATAAATGTATATATAAATGTGCCTAGACTGGGCGAACTGCAAGTCTGCCTCCTGAATTGTTTGGCCTTTGGACACCACATTACAACAGTAGTGTATGCTTATTGGAAAAAAAAAAACAAAAACATGAAATACATCACTGAGAGAGATCATACAAGTATATCATACGAGTATATGCTCCATGGAAAACAGCAGCACATAGGCCACCTGCTTATATCTGGAAGTGTGCATTCAAAGCAATGTCTCATCATGCCATCCTGTCTGTTTGTTGCTTTGTTTCTTCTCCCTTTTGATTTTTTTCCTCCCCCTTTTCTCAATTGTTCTTTCTGTTTCAGTATCCTGTCCCCCTTTGTCCCCCCCCCCCCCCACACACACACACACACACTTTTACAGTCCCCCAGCTCACAAATAAGGATACAAACAACTTTTTTTTTTTCTTCTCATCGGAGGCCCGTAAACATTTCCATTTGCATGACAATCTCCACTTGTTTTTCTGCTTAGATGGAATTCACAGCATGGTGCCAGCATGACTGAGACAGGGGTCATTGCTACAGTATGTATATCAGAGAAAGAGCCAGTCCAGGAAAGAGAGAGAGAGAGAGAGAGAGAGGGAGAGCGTTTACGCTTAAGAGACGGAGAAGGAGGGAGGTGGCAGTTACAAAAATACACATTTAGTTGTACAAAATGCTCTCACGAAGATGCTTGTCGGCGTACACTGAGTGGAAAAACACGTTCAGCGTGCAGGGCTTGCAGATTAGCATGAGATACAATGAATTACATGCTAATGCATTCAAATTCACATTTTTTGTTTTTGGTTTTCGCACTCTGGAGAGGGTGAAAGGTCTTGTGTTTGGAAGTTTACTGCAGTTTTACTTACCTTACCCTTGTTTTTATTCCCTTTATTGTTTTATAATGACTATATTAAAAACAATAGTGCTGGTCGCTGCCATATCATGAACACATTTGCTGAGGTTAATTGCAAAAATCAATGAACACAATGAATATCTTTAAAATATTGTTTGTGCATTTGTGTATGTTTGGATTTTATATGGGAAGAGCCCATTACATCAAAAATGGTGAATATAATTCAGGTCAATCGCATAAACGTCACTTTGTGCTTGCTATGCGACATCAGTCAGGTGACATAAAGGTTTTTTTTTTTGCTCCCGTCTGCGATGGGGAACATTCAAGTGATGAGAGTGAGGCTAAAAGGAGAGCATCTCTGCAAAATAGTGCAGTTTGTGGAGGCGGATACAAATGCTTATTGAAAAACGCTGCATACAATGGAGTTGATCCAAACGGCAACACAAAGAAACTGACAAGCTGACAAAGTAGAAAGAATGACTTCACAAATAAGGCGGCAAGAGTGGGTGATCAAGGCAGGTCCGAGCCCTTTGTCCATCCCGTCTTTTTATTTCATCAGTTTCTCTCACTGACACTTTATTTCCTTCCATTCAGGAAGATCATATTAAGGTGATGTCGAAAAATAAAATTGTCAGAATGCAACAAGCTTGTTTTAATTCGGCATATAATGTCAGATTTATACTTGGACTACTCTGGAGTATATTAGGAAAGCAGGAAGTGAACAAATGTAAAAGTTACTACGGTACTCATTATGTCATTGTATGGTCATATGACCTCGTACTTCAGTACGTGATGAACAATAAATTTAAAAAATAAAAAATAAAAAATAAAAAATAAAAAAAAAAAATAAAAAATAAAAAATAAAAAAAAAAAAATAAAAAATAAAAAATAAAAAATAAAAAATAAAAAATAAAAATCTAAAATCTAAAAAAAAAAAAAAAAAACTACATAAAAACCTTAAACTACATTAGGAAAGCAGGAAGTGAACAAATGTAACAGTTACTGATTGTAAAAGTACCAGATAGAGGGGTAGGATTTAATAACCTTTGCTTCTTCCTACTCCTTTTGGACATGTGGAACTTGAGAATTGAGAAACACTTACCTCGACCAGTCCAGAGTACACCCCGCCACTCGCCGGAAGACAGCTGGGATAGGCTCCAGCATACCCCTGCAACCCTAAAAAATGGATGGATGGATTGATTACCTCCACCACATAAGATTTCACAGTTGATTTGTTTCTGTGGGCCTCATCCGCTGTATGTTATATTGACCCGATGCATAGGTATTCTTCCAAAGACGTTTCAGTGAGATTCCACACAATGGTGTAAAAAAAAAGCGGGCCATCAAGCTGAAAAAGGAGTCCTACTGAGCTTGGCTAGCTTGTGAGACTTCAGAACTCCCCAGGAGGGGAAAACACTATTTACTGTACCGATGCATGAGGATCTCCTCAATCCCGTTCCTTCCATACGGGAAGTTTGAGTGGCATGCCCATTTGTTTGGTAGGTGGTTAAATCCAGGTTTAGTGGGCTGGATGTGGTCCGTAAGGCTGCCCATTGAGCACTACTGGTATAGAATTAAATGACAGTATACAGTAGCTACGTATACATGGACCCAAATATTCCAATTCCATTCGGGTTATTTGCTCAAAGGGAGAGAATGTAACCTTTGTATACACCTCATTCCGAAAGAAAAGTGCCAATAAGAATGAATATATAATCGGATTCCCAGGGGTGGAATATTCCTTTCCCCAATCCGATTGAGGTATCTTGTACCCGCTCAATCGGAAAGTTGTCAGACTGCGTTCTTCTTCGTGGTGTTTTTCTTCTTTTGTTGTTTATTGGCGGTTAGCAAGCAGCTTTCGTGTGCATTAGCGCCATCTGTGGAACAGAATCTAAACCCTTCTATACGCCATTCACAAGTCCACTTTTATTAAAAAAAATTAATTATTAATTATAAAATATCAGCAAGATTGAACTTTATCTTTTCCTGTTCCCGAGTGCGTTCTTTCAGCGAATGCTGAGATACGACGTAACACGCAGCTCCAGACGTTCTTCGATTAAAAAAAAAAATGGAGGCGAGCAATCGGCACTGGACTGCTGCAGAAAGTTTGTTATCGATTCAAACTAAATTTCAAGACTGGACAAACAAAAAACTGGCAATAAGGAGTTATTCTAACAAGTGAAAGAAAAAGTCGAGGAAGTCGGTATCACGCGATGTTGGTGTTTACGCTTTATTGGGCATGCCCCATTGACTATTCTGGTTGATTATAGCGCCGCATGTAGACACACGATTGGAATATTCCTTTCCATGTATGTCATTGCTTTCGGAAAGGTAAGATTCCATTCGGAAAGATGTAAACGTGGCTAGTGAAAGGTATTTCACTGGCATCCTAATACAAAGATTTGGTGATGTCTGGGTTTGTAAAGAATAGCATTGAATGTAATCAGTGTGGAGTTTATTGATCATGGTACTTTTGCAATGAAGTTCTTTTGCTTGCACGTACAACATGAAATACAATAGTAGTTTATTTTCTAGTCGACTACACACACTCAACTTTTCTTTTTTTGCCTCATTCACTTTGCAAAAGCGATCGTGCATTCCCGGTTTCTTCCTTCTGTCTAACAGCGAGAGTTTGCAGCACGTCAAACTCATCGGACTAATCTCTACCAACTCAATGTTGTTCAATTAGATTCCAGTTGACATGCACCGAAAGTAGGCACTCCTCCTCGTAATTCAGCCCTCTTTATAGCCAATCTATTTTTTAATAAAGGTTCAGAGGAAAACATTAAAGTATTGATCTTTATTTATCGACCTCAGCCCAAAGCATAGTTAAAGCTGACACAAATCAATCAACCTAGATTTGAAATGATCATAGCCCATAGGAGGAGTCTGACAGGCTGTTTCTGGAGTAATTAGGGTGCTAGGCATAGGCAACCCAAGGCAATAAGATCAGCAATCACACACACATGCACACACACACACACACACACACACAAAACTGCAGAGAGGCCTGCAGAACTATTTAGCAGGCTGCAGATTAGAAATTTGTTTTGTATTAAACGAGACAACTGAGAGGCAAGGTTAATGAAAGGGCATAGCACATTGGGACCATTGTAATCCAGTGAAACCTGCTCTTTACTGGCTGCAACACACACACACACACACACTCACACACACACATATCAGCCTGTGAAGTAGCTTCTGGGACATCCTCCGCTTAACAATAACAATGGCTATTAATTTTAAAAGTGAGTGATCTATGTGTGAATATGTGTGTTCGGGTGGTCAACCGGGCCCAAGGGCATGATGGGATTTTAAGCCGCTTGATGATGTCTACTTAGCAGACTACTTTCACTGCACGGGTGTCCTTTGGTTTTAAGCTCACTCCGGTTTGGGTGCAGTCCAATAGAGCACTTTTTGAAATAAAGAATGCGGCTGCACGGTGGTCGAGTGGTTTGTGCGCAGACCTCACAGCTAGGAGACCCGAGTTCAATTCCACTCTCGGGAATTGACTCTATGTAGATTTTGCAGGGTTTTCTCCGGTTACTCCGGTTTCCTCCCACATTCCAAAAACATGCTAGGTTAATTAGCGACTCCAAATTGTCCATAGGTATGAATGTGAGTGTGAATGGTTGTTTGTCTATATGTGCCCTGTGATTGGCTGGCCACCAGTCCAGGGTGTACCCCGCATTTCACCCAAAGACAGCTGGGATAGGCTCCAGCACCCCCGTGACTGTGAGGAAAAGCGGTAGAAAATGAATAAATGCGGCTATATTCAATTGGTATTAAGTACCAACGCCTGTTCTCTGTAGTTTCCACAATCAGATAAAGCAAAAATATGAAGACATTTTATTTGTGTATTCAGCTCACATGTCTCATTAAAAGAAAAATGTTCCGACAACCCGATTTCTGCTTTTTATTACTTCAGAATGTCAGTGTATTTTACTTCTTGTGATGAATTGCTTATCAATAAAGTACAATACTTGATATACACCATATATACACCTCCTCACGAGGGTTGCGGGGGGTGCTGGAGCCTATCCCAGCTGTTTTCGGGGGAGAGGCAGGGTACACCCCGGACTGGTGGCCAGCCAATCACAGGGCACATATAGACAAACAACCATTCACACTCACATTCATACCTATGGACAATTTGGAGTCGCTAATTAACCTAGCATGTTTTTGGAATGTGGGAGGAAACCGGAGTACCTGGAGAAAACCCACGCATGCACGGGGAGAACATGCAAACTCCACACAGAGATGGCCAAGGGTGGAATTGAACCCTGGTGAAAAGTCTGCGCGCTAACCACTCGACCACCGTGCCGCCCTGTTTCTCTGAATATGTCTCATTCCATACAAGTTCTTTTTCTTCCATACGAGTTTTTGCAGACAAAAAAAAAAGACATTCTGCTGAAGATGCAAGCGGTTCAACATGACCATGATGGTAAAATGTTCATGCTTTTAACTCAGTACAGGTCACAAGCTCCACAACTGCACCGTTTTATTTTGCACCAAGGCACAACACAATGTCCACCCCCCCACCCCACCCTCAACGGTCCATCTTGTTACCTTCAACTTCAACTCTTTCCTCCAAGATTTAGGTTCAACCTCTGCCTTTCAACAATACACACGTTCAGCCCTTTGGACAGACAACAGATAATTCTGAAGAGCAGCTTCCATTCTTCAGCCAGCCACATCCTTCACCTTGTCATCTTTCAGATGAACAAAACAGCTAAACTGGAAAAAAAAGGTCTTGCAAGTCATGTTAAGCAATTTGGTATAATGTAAAATTATTACTACTATTGTGTTTTTATGTCACGGTCACACATGTTGAAGTTGCACTATGGCCACACAGTGCTTCTTGAGTTGTTGCGATACAAATATTTCAAACTCAATTCCGATATTAAGGGAACGGCTTGACAAGCTTTGCAAAGTTTGTTGCCAATTAAAAATAAATATTTTTTTGGACAAGAGAGTGTAATTATAAACACATTTTTGTCATGTATTTATATTTTTTATCAGCCAGTTTAGTTGTACAAATGAGTATTTGCTGTCAATACTAGTAGTACCACACTCTCTTGTCCAAAAAAAATATTTATTTTTAATCGGCAACAAACTTTGCATAGCGTGTCAAGCCATTCCCTTAATATCGGAATTGAGTTTGAAATATTTGTATCACAGCGGAGTATCAATACAATACAAAACGTAATTATAAACACATTTTTGTCATGTATTTATATTTTTTATCAGCCAGTTTAGTTGTACAAATGAGTATTTGCTGTCAATACTAGTAGTACCGTTTTGTATTGTATTGATACTCCGCTGTGATACAAATATTTCAAACTCAATTCCGATATTAAGGGAATGGCTTGACAAGCTTTGCAAAGTTTGTTGCCAATTAAAAATAAATATTTTTTTTGGACAAGAGAGTGTAATTATAAACACATTTGTTTCATGTACATATTTTTTTTATCAGTCAGTTTACTTGTACAAATGAGTATTTGCTGTCAATACTAGTAGTACCGTTTTGTATTGTATTGATACTCTGCTGTGATACAAATATTTCAAACTCAATTCCGATATTAAGGGAACGGCTTGACACGCTATGCAAAGTTTGTTGCCGATTAAAAATAAACATTTTTTTTGGACAAGAGAGTGTAATTATAAATATTTTTTTTTCATGTATATATTTTTTTATCAGCCAGTTTACTTGTAAAAATGAGTATTTGCTGTCAATAATAGTTTATTGATACTACGCTGTGATTGGTCACAGCGCATTGGTCCACAGTGTTACCTCGCCTTTTGAAACCGAACATTTTGAGCCATCCCAAAACTTCTTTCAGGGCTCACTTCCAAACACACAAACTATCATTTAACACAAGAATACAACATTCTAGCTATATTTATAGGTCAGAATAGTGGAAAAAGGCGATTTTCTTTAAAGAAGAATATGGATAATGATGAAATTTACTCGTTTCATACTCATTTCCGGCTCGTTCATAACGAGTATCCGGCCTATCCCTAGTTTCTACTGTCGCTGCGTTGGAGTTAACATCTTTTTATTGGTACCTTGGCATAAGAGTGGCCCAACTTTTTTAAGACGTGAGCCGTCTTTCCGTTGATTTTTGCATTGAACCTCAAGCTAAAATTGGACTTACAGCTGCGATTGACGGGCTGTCAATATAACGACCGTGGTTGAAGTCGAGCACAGTGCTAGCATTAGATTGTCAACACCTCAGTGAAACATGCGTACATTGTAGCAATCTGATTTATCATATCTATTTTGTATTGTGTAAAACTATGGATGGAGTAACATCAGATTAAAATCACTAAATGAACTATATCACTTTTCAGAGATGTTATGTACCACAAATATGCACATTATCACTCAATAAAGTCATCAAATCTTACCTTTATGCTTTCCCATATGGTATCAGCATTTGGGAGCAAATATGAGGTGCAAGAAAAAGGGGGAAAATACTTTAAAATATATCCATAATGCATAATTGTGACGTGATAGTGGTGATATTGAGATGTGGATTTGGTGACTTTGGTTTTCATACTGCCAAAAAAAGTTTTAACACCAGAAATAGACACAGGCAAGAGTTGAAATAAATGTAATATTTTAGCATCTAAATCATAAACCTTCCATGGGTATGGAGTATAACAGACTTTTTTGTCTGAGTTTGTTTATAAAAAATGAAAACACTATACCGGTTTGGCTTTACATGACCATGAATCAGTCATTTTACAATCTTTGTTCATCTTCAAATCTTCAAAAAATCTTCAAATGTCAAACATTAATCAACTTATTTCTAAATGAAACATCAATAACAAAAGTGAAGATTATCTCGAGAAGCCGTTCATTGTCATTTAAATTCCCTTATGTTCCATGACTTCAGGTCTTTTGGGAATCCAGAAACCCTCCATCCCTTTAAGACCTTCAAAACTGTTTTTTTTTTTTTTTTTTTTAATCTTTTGTCCATGTTAATTGCTGAAAAAAACACCAGTCATTCGACTTGGCCAAGATATTTATGAGTTTACAAGGACCTTCCTGGTCTAATTATGTCGAGCAACTGTATCTCTTACTGGGCCATGGCTCCCAGGGGACAACATAACTACGAGGGAAGCAAAACTCACCTACTTTTGACAAAACATTCAACTTATGAGGATACAAATAACTGAGGACATTGATCATTACCACGATGGCGGCATTGGATGTGGGGGAGTCACAATTGTCATGATCCATTCTCCCCATGCTATTTTCCTCCTGGTGAGTCTCTCCCTCTGTTTTGCCTGGCCAGCCAACCCCACACCCAGCTCCCTCCAACACACACTCTGCACACCTGCAGCCAATGATTACCTGCCCTGCCTGCTCTACATAAGCCTCCCCCACTCAGTGCCTCTGGTCGGATCGTCTGCAAGCCTGCACGAAGCTCTGCTCTCTGTTTCAGCCCACAGCTCGACTCTGACTCCAGAACCAGAACCAGAACCTGACCTGCCCTGACCACGATCTCCGCCTGACCCCTGCCGGTACCTTTGCCTTGTCCTGACCACCTGCCACAACGACCTGACCTGCCCTGACCACGATCTCCGCCTGACCCCTGCCTGTGCCTCTGCCGAATAAAGACTTGTTCCTGATCTCTGCTGGAGCTTCAATAAACATCTTGAACTGTGACGCTCGTGTGGTCCTCGTTCTGTCTGATCCCTGACAGTACGATCCGACCAACATGGACCCAGCGCGCAGTTCTCCCAGCAGAGGACCCGAAACACCCTCCGCTATGCAACGCCTGGAATCCACTGAGGGAAAGGTGAGCCGCATGGCTGCTGACATGTCCTCTCTGCTTCAGCTCAGCCAGCAACAACAGCAGCAGATTCAGCAACAACAACAGCAATTGGCTGAGATCGCTAATCTGCTCTCCAACCAGCCACCGCCCGCTGCACCTACCCCACATCAGTCTGATCCGAACATGTCTGATTCTGTTGATCCATTCTTCACCACCACTGCTCCAGAACCCAAGGTCGGCAACCCTGAACGCTTTGATGGTGATCCTGCACAGGTTCGGGCATTCCTTACCAGCTGTCGACTACAGTTTGCTCTGCAACCTAGAACCTTCGCTACGGAGGGAGCGAGGGTGGGTTTTGCAATCACCCATCTGACTGGCCGTGCACGACTCTGGGGAACGGCTGAATTTGAACGCCAGACAGCTGTGTGCTCTTCCTTCAACCTGTTCGCTGAGGAGATGCTGAAGGTCTTTGACTTGGGATCGTCTACAGATGAAGCATCACAGGCTCTGATGACGATCCGTCAAGGTCGAAGGTCAGTGGCAGACTACTCAATCGACTTCCGAACCCTGGCGAGACGCAGTTCTTGGAATATGGAGGCCTTGGTGGATGTCTTCCTCCATAGCCTGGCAGACTACTTGAAGGACGAGCTGGTTTCCCATGATCGACCTTCCACCCTGGATGAAGCAATCGCCCTAGCTGTCCGCATTGACCGCAGGATCCAGACCCGCCGTCAAGAGAGGGGGCGCCAGACTCTTCGTGATCGCCGATCTCTGACCACGCACTCAACCTCTGCGTCTGCTGATCACGTTGAACCCATGGAGATCGGTCGTGCCTCGCTCTCTCCCGAAGAGCGCCAACATCGCTTCGACTTCAACCTGTGCCTGTACTGCGGAGGAGAAGGGCATCGTGTCGCCACTTGTCCAGTAAAAGACGGGGCTCACCGGAAGTAGGAGGGGTCCGGCTGAGCCCAACAAACCTGCAATCCTCCAACTTCAGTAAACCTCTTTTCAAAGTTTCTCTTCACTCTCCCAATGTAACCAACACCCTGTCCGCTCTGATAGACTCTGGTGCTGAAGCTAACCTGATGGACACTGATTTAGCTTGCCAGTTGGGAGTTGAGAGTCGCCCCTTACCCGAACCCATTCCCGTCCGCGCTCTGGATGGCCATCTCCTGGGCACCATCACCAGTATCACCTCACCCATTTCCATGATGATCTCAGGCAACCACCGTGAGACAATCAGCTTCCACCTACTTCGCTCACCTAATCAACCTCTCATTCTAGGCTCCCCTTGGCTCCGCCTGCACAATCCACACCTTGATTGGGTCTCTGGAACCATCAAGGAATGGGGTGAGAGATGCTATCAGACCTGTTTACACTCTGCCTCTCTGCACCGCTGCCCAGTCCCACCTGCTTCCGCTATTGACGTTTCTAACGTTCCTGAGTGCTATCACGATCTACGCGAGGTTTTTAACAAATCCAAAGCCATGTCCCTGCCACCACACCGTCCCTATGACTGTTCCATTGACCTCCTCCCAGGTACCACTCCCCCCAAGGGCCGTCTGTATTCTTTGTCTGCTCCTGAACGAAAGGCTATGGATGATTACATTAGTAACTCCTTGTCCGCTGGGATCATTCGCCCTTCTTCCTCTCCAGCCGGTGCCGGATTCTTCTTCGTGGGGAAGAAAGATGGCTCACTTCGACCCTGCATCGATTACCGTGGACTGAATGACATCACAGTCAAGAACCGGTACCCTTTGCCTCTTTTGACCTCTGCTTTTGAGCTACTCCAGGGAGCCACCATCTTCACAAAATTGGATCTCAGGAACGCCTACCACCTTGTCCGAGTCCGAGAGGGGGATGAATGGAAGACGGCCTTCAACACCCCATCCGGCCACTATGAGTACCTGGTCATGCCATTTGGCCTCACCAACGCTCCAGCTGTGTTCCAGGCCCTGGTGAATGACGTGTTGCGAGACATGCTGAATAAGTTTGTTTTCGTTTACCTGGATGATATTTTGATTTTTTCCAAGGATATGTCCGAACACATCTGCCATGTCCAGCGGGTCCTCCGCCGCCTCCTGGAGAACTCCCTCTATGTCAAGGCGGAGAAATGCGAGTTTCACGTCAAGTCAGCAACCTTCCTGGGGTTCATCGTGGCAGATGGCAGTATCCAGATGGACCCAGCGAAGGTCTCGGCGGTGACAGACTGGCCTGTTCCGGAGAACAGAAAGAAGTTGCAGCAGTTTCTGGGGTTCGCCAACTTCTATCGGAGATTCATCCGGAACTACAGCACAGTCGCTGCTCCTTTGACTGCGCTGACCAGTACCAAGCAGCCCTTCGCTTGGACCCCAGAGGCTGACAAGGCCTTTGCCACCCTGAAGGACCGGTTCACCTCAGCTCCCATCCTCCAGATGCCGGATGCTGACCGACAATTCGTCGTGGAGGTGGATGCGTCTGATGTAGGAGTCGGGGCTGTCCTCTCTCAACGGGCAGGTGAGGACAATAAATTACATCCTTGTGCGTTCTTTTCCCGTCGACTGTCCCCTGCAGAACGCAATTATGACATTGGCAACCGTGAGCTGCTAGCGGTCAAGCTAGCCTTGGAGGAGTGGCGCCACTGGCTGGAGGGAACCACAGTCCCGTTCCTGGTATGGACCGATCACAAAAATCTGGAGTACATCCGCTCTGCTAAACGCCTGAACCCAAGGCAGTCCCGCTGGGCTTTATTCTTCACCCGTTTTAACTTCACTCTGTCATACCGTCCTGGTTCACGTAACACCAAACCAGATGCTCTTTCCCGCCAGTTCCAGATTGATGACACACATTCCACAGAGCCTGCCCCAATCCTGCCTGATCCCTGCATGGTAGCAGTCCTGACCTGGGAGGTGGAGGAACAGGTTCGACGGGCCCTCCAGGATCAGCCCGGTCCTAGTGCGTGCCCTGATGGCCTGCTCTTTGTCCCGGAGAATCTTCGATCCCAGGTCATACAATGGGGTCATGACTCCCGTTTTGCTTGCCACCCTGGCTCCGCTCGCACCAACCATCTCCTCGCTCAGCGCTTCTGGTGGCCTTCTATGAAGAGGGATGTCAAGGAATTTGTGCGAGCGTGTCCAACCTGCAACCAAAACAAGTCCACCAACCAGCCTCCTGCCGGACTACTCCAGCCTCTGCCTGTGCCCACTCGTCCCTGGTCCCATGTCTCTTTGGATTTTGTCACAGGCCTGCCTGCATCTAACGGTATGACAGTCATCCTTACAGTTGTTGACAGATTCAGTAAAATGGCACATTTCATTCCGCTACCTAAATTACCATCTGCCAAAGAGACTGCACAGTTGGTCATTGACCATGTTTTTCGCATTCATGGATTGCCAAGAGACGTTGTCTCAGACCGAGGGCCACAATTCACCTCCACTTTCTGGAAGGAGTTCTGCCATCTCCTAGGAGCTACTGTGAGCCTAACCTCTGGTTTCCACCCCCAATCTAACGGCCAATCTGAGAGAGCTAATCAGGAGCTAGGAAAAGCACTGAGGTGCATGGCCTCTCGCAAACCTCAAGCCTGGACACAACAGTTGACATGGATCGAATATGCCCATAACTCCCTCATCTCTTCTGCTACTGGCATGTCACCCTTCATGTGTGTCTATGGCTACCAGCCACCTGTGTTTTCCAGTCAGGAAGAAGAGGCCACCTGTCCATCTGCCCAGGCCAATGCACGCAGATGCCGCCGAACCTGGTCCCGAGCCCGTGCTACACTCCTCAAGTCGGTCAGCAGCTATACCACCAGTGCCAACCGCAGGAGAGCCCCAGCACCAACATACCGGGTCGGCCAGAAGGTGTGGCTGATGGCCAAGGATCTGCCTCTTCGGGTGGAGTCGAAGAAGCTGGCTCCTCGCTACCTTGGTCCCTTCCCCATCCAAAGGGTCATCAGTCCGTCGGCAGTCCGACTTCAACTTCCCCGATCCATGAAGGTACACCCAACTTTCCATGTTTCTAGAGTGAAACCTTTCCGGGAGAGTCCACTGGTCCGCCCGACACCTGCTCCCCCTCCTCCTCGTCTCATCAATGGAGATCCTGTCTACACCGTCCGGCGCTTGCTCCGCTCCAGACGATGGGGTCGGGGCATTCACTACCTCGTCGATTGGGAGGGCTACGGTCCAGAGGAGAGGAGCTGGGTGCCATCGAACAGGATCCTGGACCGAACTCTCATTAGAGAGTTCCATCAGCAGCATCCTGACCAGCCTGCCGTTCGACGGGGCCGCCCACCTCGCCAGGCCACCCAGCCAAGACCACCTGAACCCCAATAGTCTGCAGCCGACTCTGACCTGTCAGAGGAATTCTAGCACACCACCAGCTTTGGGGACTTCAGGAGCCGTCCCTTGAGGGGGGGGTTCTGTCATGATCCATTCTCCCCATGCTATTTTCCTCCTGGTGAGTCTCTCCCTCTGTTTTGCCTGGCCAGCCAACCCCACACCCAGCTCCCTCCAACACACACTCTGCACACCTGCAGCCAATGATTACCTGCCCTGCCTGCTCTACATAAGCCTCCCCCACTCAGTGCCTCTTGTCGGATCGTCTGCAAGCCTGCACGAAGCTCTGCTCTCTGTTTCAGCCCACAGCTCGACTCTGACTCCAGAACCTGACCTGCCCTGACCACGATCTCCGCCTGACCCCTGCCGACTCGTTCCTGATCTCTGCTGGAGCTTCAATAAACATCTTGAACTGTGACGCTCGTGTGGTCCTCGTTCTGTCTGATCCCTGACAACAATGCTAAATTTCAGTCAGCTCCCCAGGTGTATAATTTAATGAAAGCAAGTCTCAGGGCAGTAACTAGTTTGCAGGTTTCAGCAATAAATGTCCAATTTAAGTATATATATTTTTTTCACAATTATAGTTTATTGCAAATGCCAGGTTTCAAATCCTGTCTCGGTTCCATCCGTAAAGTATTTTTTTAATGTAAACTTTGCACAAACTACAGAGAATGTTCATGATGCCTGTTATCCGGGTTAAGATGGGAACGTGACATACATACAGTCGTACCTCGTTGATCGCGGTTAACTGGTTCCAGACTCGACCGTCATCATTAAATTTCGCTTCGCCCAGGCCGGGCACAGGCGTGGTGCACTGCAACAAAAGGCAGAATGACACAGATCATGGCACCCATGACAGCAACAATAACCACGTTTACATGAGTTTCTGAATGACCTTTCCGAAAGCAATGGTATACATGGAAAGGAATATTCAACCAAAATAGTCAATGGGGCATGCCCAGTAAAGCGTAAACACCAACATCACGTGATACCGACTTCCTCGAGTTTTTCTTTCACTTGTTGGAATAACTCCGTATTGCCAGTTTTTCCTTCGTCCAGTCTTGGAATTTAGTTTGAATCAAAAACAAACTTTCCTTAGCAGTCCAGTTCTGATTGCTCGCCTCCATTTTTAAAACTGAAGAACGTCTGGATCTGCGTGTTACGTCATATCTCAGCATTCGCTGAAAGAACGCACCCGGGAACAGGAAAAGATAAAGTTCAATCTTGCTAATATTTTATAATTAATCTCGGCACATGTTTTATATAGATATATATTTTCTTTTTTTTAATAAAAGTGGACTTGTGAATGGCGTATAGAAGGGTTTAGATTTTGCTCCACAGATGGCGCTAATGCACACGAAAGCTGCTTGCCAACCGCCAATAAACAACAGAAGAAGAAAATTACCACGAAGAAGAACGCAGTCTGACAACTTTCCGATTGAGCGGATACAAGATACCTCAATCGGATTGGGGAAAGGAATATTCCACCCCTGTGAATCCGATTATTGGCACTTTTCTTTGGGAATGAGGTGTATACAAAGGTTACATTATTTCTGTTTGAGCAAATAACCTGAATGGAATTGGAATATTTGGGTCCATGTAAACATGTAAACGATATAACCTCCATCCTTACATCAACACTGAAACTGTGAGCACCTTTTCACAGAAAGTATGATAAGTACGTCCAGAGAAGAGCAAGCCCACTCATACTCCCAGCAAAACTTTTAGTGCAGTATATTTTAACTGACTACAAATGTTATGCCCCAAGCATATATTAACACATATACACACACACACACACTTATCTCTTCCCCTTTAATACCGAAATAAAACACTTGACACAACAGTGAATCTGTATTCCCAACGCAAGAGAGAGGAAAACTCAGAGTTAGTATCAAAGTAAATGTGACTTTATCTGCACTGATATGCTTTCTCTACAACCAGGTAAAGTCACCCAAGAATCACAGTGTCACTTAGTCCCTCATAAGTTATACGTTTAGCTTTCCATCCATCTGAGGATGGGTCACTGGGGCAACGGTCTAAAACGAAGCCCAGGCTTCCTTCTCTGGTGGGGGGATTCCAAGGCATTAACCAGGCCAGTTGAGAGACGTAGTGTGAATTCCCGATTCCCAAACCTTAGCCCTTATCTTAGCCCTTACCTCTAGGTTTTACTCATTCGTGAGTTTAAAGTGGTGTCCTAATTCTCCTTAAATTAGGGGCTAAGGGGTGTATAGCCCTTGAAATAAAGTGTGCTTGCGGACCACAGAAGGGGAAAGAGTTTCCTTGTATACAGCATTCCTGGTGACCAGAAGGCAAAGTGGAGAACGAAAGAAGAAGAAGAAGAAGAAGAAATAAATTAGGGTAACTGATTTATGTAATTAATTGTGTAATTTTTTGGGGTGTAATTAACGCATGCGCAGTAGAGCAGGCATGCCTTGGGTCAGACGTCCAACACACAGTAGAGCAAATAGTAGGAAGCACAGCGGAGATTCCTCATGCAGTTCATTCAACTTCATTCTGACCTGAACACACACAGAAGTACAATAAAAAAAAAATCATGACAAAAAAGTGGGCGAGGGGGAAATTCCGCACATGAGCAGGCAGGCGGGCGTGCAAACGAGCAGCAAGGCAACCCAGCGCGCCAGCCAACACCCGCCGGGCAGCAAATTCCCGATGCGGAAGTGCCACAGCCCCAAGACACGGGGCAAGCACCACACCCTGGACTGGTCGCCAGCCAATCACAGGGCACATATAGACAAACAACCATTCACACTCACTTTCACACAAAAAAGTCCCCTCCCATTCCATGTGGAAGTGGTAAATTTTTGCCATCTTAAGTTTAAGCAACCCGAGTTCAATCCCACCCTCGGAGTTTGCATATCCCCCCCCCCCCCCATGCACATGTGGGTTTTCTCCGGGTACTCCGGTTTCCTCCCACATTCTAAAAACATGCTAGGTTAATTGGCCACTCCAAAAAAGGTATGAATGTGAGTGTGAATGGTTGTTTGTACACCCTGGACTGGTGGCCAGCCAATCACAGGGCACATATTAACAAGCACCAGAGCCGAGAAAGTCAAGACCAGCGTTAACCAACCGACGGACCACACCAGCCACTGGGAGACCCGACCACCACACACCCTGATCTAACAGCGCGCCACCCATGCACCGGAGAACCATACCCAACAAGCCCGAAGACAGAACGGGGACGGGCAGAGTCAAGGAAAACAGCGCAGCAACGCACAACCCCACCGCCCGGCCCCCCACACACCACCCAGGCCCCCAGTCCCTACGAGTGAGACCAGGCCACCACAGCTTTTTTTCGACAAATCGATATATCCTTTATCGTGACAGCCCTATTAATGTTTTGTGTCATTACTGCCACCTAGTGATCAGAATATTACACATCACTTGTATATCAACATATTTTGAATAATAACACTGGGGAACACTCAAAATGTTGCATTTAAAGTAAGACTTGTTTTTAGTCAATTTAAGTGTGCTGAGTTCAAATCTGAAGTTAGTTTTTTTCTGCAAGCTACAGATTTTATGCAATCTTTAATTTTTATTAAAAATAGAAAAAAATCGAGCATTATTATAGGATATTGCAATGTCAGCCACAAATCAGTATATTTAACAAGGCAAAAGAAACAGAACATTAAAATGTGATTTTAGATTAAAGTACACCATTGTTAGAAGTGCCATATGTTTTTCTGGAAGCGTTTCTCAGAAAACAGTCTTTATCGCAACGTGAAATAAGCATAATTTACAACGTTCTTCAGATAAGAGTCAATCACAGCTAATAACGCTTATCACTTTCTGTCAGTACAGTATTTTAGTCAGGCAGGAATTTGCGTTTGTAACTTTTGCGTTTGTACACTTCATCTGGGCAATCTCGTTTAATACTCCAGCAGTAGTCGGCCATCATACATAGCGACCTTGGTAGCGTTCTTCCATGATCTTTAGGTCTTGGTGGAACCGCTCTCCTTGTTCGTCACTCACAGCCCCCAGGTTTTCAGGGAACTGGTCAAGGTGGCTGTTCAAGAAATGAAGCTTGATGCTCATGTTGCACCTGAGAGCACGAAAAGCGAGGAGCATTCTGTTCACAAGTTCATTGTAGTTCTCTGCCTTGTTGTTTCCAAGGAAGTTCTAAGCGACTGCCACAAAGGATAACCATGCTGCCCTCTCCAAGGCGGTCATCTTGGCAACAAACTGATCATCACGAATGAGGGTTCGAATCTGTGGGCCATCAAACACACCTGCTTTGATCTTGTCGAACGACAACATTCACCTTCGGTATCCAGTGCCTTGACAAATTGTTTCATCAAACCTAGTTTGATGTGCAGAGGAGGAAAGATGATCCTATCTCTGTCAACAATTGGGTCATGTGTGATATTTGGCATGCCTGCTTCAAGGGTTTCACGAACAGGCCAGTCCTTCTGGACCCAGTGTCTGTCTCGTGCTCGACTGTCCCACATGCAGAGGAAACATGGAAACTTGGTGAAACCTTTCTGTTGACCAAGAAGGAAGTTTACCATTTTCAAGTCTACACAAATGATCCAGTTGTGCTCACGATATTTTAAGAATTCCATGACCATTCTGATGTCATCATAGTCTTCCCGCAGATGAACTGAATGACCTACAGGCACTGCCCCGTAAACATTGCCATTATGCAAAAGAACACACTTGAGACTGCGTTTAGAACTGTCTATAAAGAGCCGCCATTCAGTTGGATCATAGTGAGGAACACCCAGTTCTTTGAGAAGACCTGGGATATCATGGCAGTAAACAAACTGTCTGTCTTCAGAAAAGAAGGTCACAAAAAGCTGGTCGCGCTTTCTGTAATATGACACTTTAACAGTGTGATCAACAAGATTTTTGCCTTGTAATCTTGATGCCAAAAGCTCAGCTGCTTTCTTTGAAAGACCTAAATCCCGAACTAAGTCATTCAGTTCAGTTTGGTGAAGAGGCTTGGGGACTGGGGGAGATTCAGTCTCTGAAGAACATTCCTCGGATTGTTCCCACTCAGTTTCTGGCAATGCATTGTCACAACTGTCTTCCTCGTTCGTATCATGTCCAATGTCTTTATCGTTTAATGAAGGCAAACCTTTGAAAACTGGAACAGGAATGGAATCTATGTATATAATCTCAAAACGCATAGATTTGGGTTACGTAAGTTCATATATTTAGACTATTTCATCTATCTCAAATTGCATGAAAACTAGAGCTTATGGAGAAAAACTAATTTCAGATTTGAAATCAGCACCTAAAAATCATTCAGAATCAGTTAAAAAATCCAATGCAACAGAAAGTTGAAAAAATATTGTTCCCCAGTGTAATAGACCAAGTCTACCATGAAACTAATTAATTAATTAGTGAAAACATAGTGAGGGAGCAATAATCGAACCATTATTATAATCAAAACGATATTGCGAAGGACAACTATGTACAATCACATGATATTTTCATGCATTTTTCCTACGAGGCTGATACTAAAATCAGACGCCTTGGAATCAAATCGCCAATAATTGGTAGACACCCCTAGAATTTAATGAATACGTTTTGTCCTTCAGTTCTACAGTACAAACAGAAACACTTACTTCTAAAAACCAGCACTCTGCACCTCCATGGCTGGAAATATAAAAAGAGAGAGAGAGGAGAGAAGGGTCAGCGCTGGCCACTCTTTCTTTCTAACGGCTCAATAATAAATGTTTTAAAGTTTAAGTGCTGCTAGAGGGCTGCAAGCCCAGCTGTTCATTAAGTCAGCCACAGCCATGGAGCAGCATTTACATCCACGGTGCTCTGAATGCCTGCTCTGTCTGAGCAATTACATCTACTCTGAAGTCATTGGTCACAGTCAGGAAGTGGAGAGAAGAGAGGAGAAACCAGGGGTAAGAGAAAAAAAGAACACTGACGTGGAAAGAAAGATAGGAATAAGCAAACACACGGACACACACACGGAGGCTACGGGCAACATGAAAAGCGGCATGAGATACCAGCAGCTCACATGGAAGAACAACGGCCCGCCACGCTCGTTCATTCAGTCTGAGAAGCAACACACAATCGCTTGCTTAGAAGCCACAACAGGAGAGGAAGGGAAGATAGCCCTTGGCAACATTTGTGCTCTATTATGCTTGTCACAACAACGTGTTTCATCTGCTAAATATGCTTCAGCCGACAACAAATCTGCCAGGATGGTAAGAACAACACAAATGTGTTTACAGACTAAATGACACAGAAACGTCCATAGGTAGATGGCAAACAGGGCCAGTCCACTGAAACGTGAAAAAACCCTGGACACCCTGGACTGGTCGCCAGCCAATCACAGGGCACATATAGACAAACAACCATTCACACTCACATTCACACAAAAAAAGACTCCTCCCATTCACAAGTGGTACATTTTTGCTAACCACTTGACCACCGTGCCACTAAGTAAGTTAGCCTTTCTAATTAAGTTACTCTAAATGTAAGGAAATGTGTCAAAAGGAGTGGGAATGAAGGACGTTCATTCATTCATTTCCTACCGCTTATCCTCACGAGGGTCATGAGGGGTGCTGGAGCCTATCCCAGCTGTCTTCAGGCGAGAGGCGGTGTACACCCTGGACTGGTCGCCAGCCAATCACAGGGCACATATAGACAAACAACCATTCACACTCACGTTCACACAAAAAAGTCTCCTCCCATTCCCAAGTAGTAATTTTTTGCTAACCACTTGACCACCGTGCCACTAAGTAAGTTAGCCTTTCTAATTAAGTTACTCTAAATGTAAGGAAATGTGTCAAAAGGAGTGGGAATGAAGGACGTTCATTCATTCATTTCCTACCGCTTATCCTCACGAGGGTCATGAGGGGTGCTGGAGCCTATCCCAGCTGTCTTCAGGCGAGAGGCGGGGTACACCCTGGACTGGTCGCCAGCCAATCACAGGGCACATATAGACAAACAACCATTCACACTCACTTTCACACAAAAAAAGTCTCCTCCCATTCCATGTGGAAGTGGTACATTTTTGCCTTCTTAAGTTTAAGCAACTTGAGTTCAATCCCACCCTCGGCCATCTCTGTGTGGAGTTTGCATGTCCCCCCCTGATAGGCTGGACTGGTTGCCAGCCTATCACAGGTCACATATAGACAAACAACCATTCACACTCACATTCATACCTATGGACAATTTGGAGTCGCTAATTAACCTAGCATGTTTTTGGAAGAGAAAACCCACGCATGCACGGGGAGAACATGCAAACTCCCCACAGAGATGGGTGGAATTGAACTCGGGTCTCCTAGCTGTAAGGCCTGTGTGGTAACCACTCAACCACAGTGCAGATCACACAGAAACACCATTCACACTCACATTCATACCTATAGACAAACAACCATTCACACTCACATTCATACCTATGGACAATTTGGAGTCGCCAATTAACCTAGCATGTTTTTGGAAAAACCCTCACACAGAGGGTCCGAGGGGTGGGATTGAACTCAGGTCTAGACCCACTAGTCCACCGTGCAGCCATGGATGGATATTCTCAAACATAAAATTACATGTGTCAAACATGCAAAAAAATAAATCTGGAAGCGGGCTAACACTTTTTCCACACCACTGTAGTTATGTGTGTGTATAGTGTTAATAATATTTATTATTTCTAAAATGTGTGTAAACAGTTGAATAAAAATGTAAAAGCACGAAAAAAAAAAGCCACGAGACAGTGAGCATTTACAAATGTTTTTTTTTTTTTTTTTAAATACGCGATATAAGGAGGAGCGCTATTTGAACCGTAATATAGCACGGTCGACATATCACTGTTTCCAAAATGTCTAATATCTTCTGTGGTTTGTTATTAAGTGAAACAAGTATACTATTAGTTTTATGGACGTCTTGTTCCAGAGTAGTATTTAGCAGCTTTATAATATAGTTTGACGTTTAGTTTTGCTCAATTGATGACGCTGTGAGTCTTGAACTTCTCTCTAATGAAGAGAGTAAGAGAATATGGAGACATCTTCCACATGGATGAGAACCTAAATGAATAAAATGAAGCAGAAAATCAGTGGTTTAAAGCAGGTTCATGGTTCGGTTGTCATGCCACAGTGAGCTGACTTGGAAATTAGGAGGTGTGCAAGTGATTATGGAGATCAGGTGACCAAGTCGAGGAAGAGAGGTCTGACGAGTTGCAAGCGAAATACGGGATAATAAGACAAGACCTAAACAGACGTATACATCATTGTTCAACGTTGAACAATTGTGAAAGTCAAACAAGAGGTTAGAATACTGATGGCTTGTAAAACAGACTTACATAACAAAATACCTTACAATACTTGTATGTAGTACTTAAATGCTGCCATTTTTAATAGTGTACAGTTCAATTATTTTGACTTTTGTTCTGAAACTACTACCCTTATTTATTATAAATGGTTGTGAATTTCATGCTATATTGTTTCTACTATATAGTGTATCAAACAACCCAATATTTTTTTATATTGGAAATTGAATTAAAACAGCCTGGAAATGTCAATGATAAGTAGACACCAACTATAACAACAATAATAAAAAGTATTCTCGTCCCATATGGAAAAATATATCAGTGTGTGAGAAGAATAAGAGGTACAAAACAACGTCACTGACATATAATTTGATTTAAAAAATTTTTGGCAAATGTGGCACAACGTAACCAAAAAATTACATTTGAACAAATAGTATTAAAACGGAAAACTGTGTTTTTTTTTAGCATTCTCTATTTCTACTCACATAGCTAAAAAAAACTGCAATGAGCAAAATCAGGAACGTTTCAGAGGGACATTAGCCACGTATACATGGACCCAAATATTCTAATTCAATTCGGGTTATTTGCTCAAACGGAAAGAATCTAACCTTTTCCGAAAGAAAAGTGCCAATAAGAATGAATATATAATCGGATTCCCAGGGGTGGAATATTCCTTTCCCCAATCCGATTGAGGTATCTTGTACCCGCTCAATCGGAAAAATTGTCAGTCTGCGTTCTTCTTCGTGGTGTTTTTCTTCTTCTGTTGTTTATTGGCGGTTGGCAAGCAGCTTTGGTGTGCATTAGCGCCATCTGTGGAACAGACTCTAAACTCTTCTATACGCCATTCACAAGACCGGTTTTATTAAAAAAGAAAATAATTCTTCTTAATTATAAAATATTAGCAAGATTGAACTTTATCTTTTCCTGTTCCCGGGTGCGTTCTTTCAGCGAATGCTGAGATACGACGTACCACGCGGCTCCAGACGTTCTTCGATTTAAAAAAATGGAGGCGAGCAATCGGCACTGGACTGCTGCGGAAAGTTTGTTTTTGATTCAAACTAAATTCCAAGACTGGAAATACGGAGTTATTCCAACAAGAGAAAGAAAAACTCGATGAAGTCGGTATCACGTGATGTTGGTGTTTACGCTTTACTGGGCATGCCCCATTGACTATTCTGGTTGATTATAGCGACGCATGTAGACACGCGATTGGAATATTCCTTTCCATGTATACCATTGCTTTCGGAAAAGTCATTTGGAAAGATTCCATTCGGAAAGAGAAAAACTCCTCATGTAAACGAGGCTAGCGTTTGGACAACAATCAAAGTGCATGTAAACACATAAGTGTGAAAAAAATTGGAGAGTCCGAACTCTTTTGGGAATCTGTTTTAATGTAGTCTCTTGTTTTCCAGTGCCCCATTTTGGGGTTTCGTGGTTTATCTTCTCTTCATAATGAGTCCTATGGTGACATTGTATTTGTCCAAGGCATACTTTCTTCTGACAAACCAATGCCTCAACACAAAAAAGTGATCACTGATACCAGAAAAACAAACATCTCACCACAGACTGACTATCAACAGGTACAACCGAACAGAAGGGCCTGCAGAGATCATCAAAATAGCTCAGTGGATTGCCGGCTCCCCCTCCCTCATCTGAGAACCATCCCTTCACTTCGCCTTCACATAAGGGCCAACATTCTGAATGACCTCTCATACTCCGGACACTTCATCTTCACCACTCCACAATCGCACATGCACCAACACACTATGGCAGCGTTTTCTCCAGAGCTGTGAATAAATTGCTGAACCCCTGAACCTGCATCAATCACGCACACCTACATACATACATGTGCATCAAGGACAGATCGAGCACATATATTGCTGTCATACACGTGTGCACATAGTATATACAGTATACAGTAGGAGTGTCACAACACAATACATGAAATTGTGAGAATTTAACATTACTTTTAACAAATGTACACAAAAGTAGAAAATTCCCCAAATTTAAAATTATATTCCAATCCGTTACATTCTTATATGCTACCACTACCACTTCCACACAATGAGACAAAGAGACTATATGACTATGGTCTCACTCCGTTTATGCCGTTGTTCTATTTAACAATATGCCAAAATGCTGAAACCAATGCACAGAATGAACCTTCTTACTGCCTATTTGGCGGCAGGAGGCAAGGAAAACCAACACGCATGCACACGAGGCCAGCTAAATGATTAATTAATTAATCATGATACATTTTAATCTCAAAGATTTTGTCACATCCTTTTATATCCATATACAGCAGTGGTTCCCAAACTTTTTACAATCACGTACCACTTCAGACATTTCACCTGAATCCATGTACCCCCGACTCCCCTACACTTAAAACACATAAAGCTTCTTATGTTAATTAACTCGAAATATAACTTATATACAAAAGATGACCAATCACGATAAAGCAGTATCCGGTCAGTCTGTCTGGAATCTTTCCATGGTGTCCCAACACTAAAAGAACCACTCCATTCTTCTTAATAGTATCTGAAATACAAAAATACATACAATCAACATCCCTTGTTTATCATGGTTAATTGGTTTCAGACCCAACCAGGATAAGTTAATGTTCGCAAAGTAGGATTCCTTATTTATAAATTGAATATTTGCATAGTTACTACATACAAAACATACTTAGGACCTAATAGATAAGGTACATTAGTACAGCCAGATATAATAACTTCTCTGTAGTCACTTATACATTTGTATAACTCAATATAGTAGACATTACAGTATAAATGCGTCTTTTGAATGCCTTATATTTGTATTTCATATCATGTAATTGTTTTTCATGAAAAAGCTCAGCTTCTGCAAAAATAGGTAACATGCTTAAATATACATGCTTAAATATAGACTGAATTTATTATAGCAACCACAAAAAAGCAGGTTTTATTCATTGCTATGTGGATAATATGCACTGTAAGCAAAACATTTTAGTCTCCATTGAAGGAAAAATTTAAAACAAAATAAAAATACAGATAATAGCAGAAAAATGTAGAAAATTTTAAGAATTTGTGGGGTCATTTTCTTTTTGATTTCTCAGAGACCTTTTGTCACCTCCGTCTTTAGTTAGTATTACATTAAAAAAAAATGAATAATGTATAAAGCTATATTATATGTTTTGGGGTCCAATTACTATCTAAACAAAAAAAAATGACATTACCTCCATCATACTGTAGTTGTCATCGTTGTGGATTATTTCTCAAATTTCATACCACTTTTGGGCCAAAAAAATATTCCAGATTTGTGTTTTATTTCTTCCTGTTTGCATCTTTCTGGTTCCATGTTTTTGTTGTTTTTTTTTGTTTTTTTTTTTGGTTGTTTGATTTGTGGTGTGATTCAGCAATCAGTGTCCTCCAGGAGCCGAGTGTCCATACCAGGAACGTCAGTTTGTTCCCTCAGCTCTGTGCCAAAACTCCAGTATTTCTTAATTCCATTGCACAGCTTGCATTTTGGATTGTCTACTCTCGCTTGTTATTTTGTTAGCCGTTTCCTTGTTACACCGTTTTTGGTAAGTTTTTGGCCTTGTAGTGCCGTTCCTTGTTCCGTTGTTTTTTTTTAAGTATTCTCAGTAGTATTTTGTCTAGATTTACTGATGTTGATTTATTTTTGAGTTTTGCCATTGTTTTTCGTTGTACCATGCCGCGTTTTCATGCCTTCTGGACTTGAGCCTTTGGCAGAATAACCAGTTTGTACCTCATCTGCCGACTCATGTCTACACATCGACGAAACCGCATGGCTCAGCCAGCTGTTGTTTTATTCAGCAAAAAAAAAAAAAAAAAACTTTCAGATTTCAACCTTAACAAACCATTTTATTCATCCATAATCGGCATTGCTGGAATAAAAACAAGGGGTTGACTTGTCTTTTTACGCGAACAGGGGTGCGTTACGCTTACTGCTCAAAACATTGACATGGTTTGCAAATTTGCCACGCCACTAAACTCATTTGTCCATATAGCCTCAACTTGGCCGTGTGCCTGAACACATTCGAAAAGCCCATTTGGAGTTGTTTTCTACACTAAAACAGTGCAATACTTCAAACGAATCCTATTTAGCGGGGAGTTTGTCTTTGTGAGACCTGGCGTCATGCAAAAGCCTATTTTCACTGCGAACGGCCACCCTATCACAAACTCAGCAGGGGAGCCACATTAGAGGTAATGTCATCCACCGTTTAGCACTCCACTCTTTATTCCTCCATCTCTCCCCTAATGAACTCCCACAGAATTACCACTTCGCCAGCTCCCTGTCTTTTTATGATTCTATTTGTTTATCAGATTTTCCGAGTCTTCTCCTGCCCCTGGCTATGCACCGGTTCCTTCATTTGGTTCTCCGTGGAGTTAAGGCATGTGGCTGGAAAACATTGGGAGATAAAGTCTCTGACTTCTCCACCCCACTTGGTAAGATTAGCAGATTCGGGCACTCATCGGTCTGCTGAGGGGGTCCCCCACTGTGGCACTGTGTGGAACACAAACATCTCAAGGAGCCATCTTTTCTTAATTGAATGTGCAATAGTTTACCCTCGTAGAATCATCGTTCA
This sequence comes from Doryrhamphus excisus, assembly GCF_030265055.1. Lineage (NCBI taxonomy): Eukaryota > Metazoa > Chordata > Actinopteri > Syngnathiformes > Syngnathidae > Doryrhamphus > Doryrhamphus excisus. Next base: position 3,429,016 of record NC_080467.1, read on the forward strand.
TTTTACGGCTCACGCTTAATGTTTTCTATTAAGTTATGACGATGGTCTAATAGATTTAGAAAATGAATGCCATTATGTGTCAACATTTCAATTCCTCTTGATTCAACCTCAATATAGTGTATATTGAGTTTCATCATACATGGATAGTATACATTTGTCTAATCTATATCAGAAATTCTTCTATATGTACTAAATATTTACGACTTATACAAATAACATTGATAGTACATCGTCCAATACCAATACCGATCACATTAAATATAGATTTTTACATTTATTTCGGATAAGTGCTGTTCGATTCCCCGCTTGGCATCTCTGTGAGGGGTTTGCATGTTCTTCCCGTGCATGCGTGGGTTTTCTCCGGGTACTCCGGTTTCCTCCCACATTCCAAAAACATGCTAGGTTAATTAGCGACTCCAAATTGTCCATAGGTATGAATGTGAGTGTGAATGGTTGTTTGTCTATATGTGCCCTGTGATTGGCTGTCGCCCCGCCTCTCGTCCGAAGATAGCTGGGATAGGCTCCAGTAGTGAGGATAAGCGGCATAGAAAATGGATGGATGGATGATGATGCTGTTGGCCAGGGTCTCTGGCAATCAAAAAATGTAAAATAAATATAAATTAATATTAAATATAAATTAAATTAAATTAATTATTAACACACAATAAATTAAATGAATTATTAAATAAAATATAAAAAAAATTCATAATAAATATAAATATAAATTTTGCGTGATTGTCTTTTTTTGGCTTTATTTGTGTGAAACTATTTGACACAAACATTAATTAAATTTAATGTTTTGGAGTAACACATTGTGTTTTAGTGCAAAAAATATAGTGCAAAATAGTGCAAAATAGTGCAAAATTGGCATATGCCAATCACAAAGAGCAGCCAATATTGATTGGTCGCCGATCGATCATGTCAATGTCAAGTAATGTAATATCACCCCCCCCCCAAAAGTAAAATATATATATATATATATATATATATTATTTCTTTCTGACATTTAAAGACAAACAATTGTTATAAAATGTGTGAATTGCAAAAGAAAATAAATTTGTTCATTGATTATCTTTGCCTGGTGTAGCGTTATTCAATCCAAGATTGCAGCCGCTTCTTTATTATCTGCGCAAGTGTGATGCTGTGACCAACTTATTGGCACCCCCCAACCGCCCCCACCCCCCCATTGCTGGAACATGTATGCACTCCAACTGCAGGGGAAACACAGCTCCCCCTCGTCGTGCTTGATTCGATAAATGTTGCCATGGTTTTGCCACCTAGCAGTGTGTGTTTATTTGCCTAAGACTGTTTGGTTTACCCAACCTTTTATTCTTTCCCTTCAGTAGCCTGCAAACACTCAGGGGTAAGTGGTTGACGTGTTGGCTGAACAGCAGCTATATTAACTCTTGCAGGGTTTGCTGGTGGGGGTCCGTCATGTTTGTGAGAAGAGAAAGGAAAAGAAAACAAGAAAACAGACACAGACTCGAATAGCAGGGTGGATCAGTGCAATGCTTGCAGTGTTCGATGTAGAAACCAATGTACACCCATTTTTACAAATCCTGAAATGTGTTAAAAAGTAATATGAAATATATCAATAGTAATTGTGAGTCACTGACGTATTAGCTTCTAATATTGGGTAATGCATTTCCTAGCAAAATTAGAATGTATATTTAAATAAAAAATATTAAATCATACATAAAAATGGAAGTGTTGCACGGCGGATGGGAGACCAGGGTTCGATTCCACCCTCGGCAATCTCTGTGTTGAGTTTGCATGTTCTCCGTGTTGCATGTACTCCGGTTTCCTCCCACATTCCAAAAACATGCTAGGTTAATTAGCGACTCCAAATTGTCCATAGGTATGAATGTGAGTGTGAATGGTTGTTTGTCTATATGTGCCCTGTGATTGGCTGGCCACCAGTCCAGAGTGTACCCCGCCTCTCGCCCGAAGACAGTTGGGATAGGCTCCAGCACCCCCTGCAAGTCTCGTGAGGAAGAGCGGAAGAAAATGAATGAATGAGAACTTGTTTCTAATATCAGTCAATCCTCACATAGTATCCACTGAGTATATGTGTACAGTATTTCTGTAACCAGTCTGACATTTTTATTAAATTCAATAAATACGTATATCTTGCAAAATAGCTACATAATTTTAATAATCACAATTTTTTTGGTATAATTCCTGTACATTCATGTGAGAATTTTTTTTAAGTTTCACTACTTTCCAGCATTGATATTTGCATATATACTGAACATTTACATCCGGAACTATTTGGGCACTGGGAGTAGTTTTTCTCAAATACACCACCAAAAAGAATTTGCCTGAAGACAGCTGGGATAGGCTCCAGCACCCCCTCGACCCTCGTGAGGATAAGCGGTAGAAAGTGAATGAATTAATGAATAAAAATGGAAGGATGCCACTTTGATGTGACAAACCAAGTAAGTGTAATAACTAATATAAAAAAATACACTGTGTCTAATTAATAATTTTTATTTTCAGAATAACCAGAGTACTACTGAAGAACATCTGCAGCTCAGAAATGGCCCCTGGGTCGGACTTTGGACACCCCTTGTTGGCAGTGTTTCTTTTTCGGAAAGGTGCCAGTGCATGACTTTGGGGCCAGGCGACGAGGGGCCCAACAGGCATTTAACTCCGCTCATCACCGACGGAGACGAGTGAATGGTGCGTTTGTTGTCACCTAAACTCTGAGATATATACTCTGTTGCTGAAGGCCTCGCTTTTTACTCCGCTTCTCGGCAGACTGTCCTTCACTTGAAATGTTGAGTCTGGGAAACGGGATATTATTATATTGAGGGGAGGAATTTTCGCCAGACACACACAAACACACACACACATATATGAATTGTATCGCTGCAGTGTCCAACCGTTTTTTGGCTCCCCACTGGCTGTCCATCCAGCAGGGGGAGGCAACAAGCTTCTGGCCTCCAGCAAGCAACCCCAAGTCTAACAGCAATCGATGAAAACCTCCTGTTCCGGTAAGCCTTTTTATGGGTAGATGTTAAGATCTCCTCTTGGCTGACGGATGAACTGCTGGTCCCAGCAGCAGCACCGTCTGCTTCGCACCAGAGTTCTGACTGCAGGTCAAAGGCAACAGCAAGTTAGATTTGACTCTTTCTGCCCGCTGGAAAACTAAATAGGTTGTGCCAAGCAGCCTTAAGCTGAGCCATTACCATCTGGTCTAAAACTCCAAACTTTGCAGGCTTTAAAGGAGAGACTAAATCATTTTGTTCGATTCTATACTGTGAATTCTCACCGGTGCTGGAGTTTGCAAAATAGTATATAAATAGTATATAAAATAGTATATAATAAGTGTAATCACTTGTTTATTGTGGTTAATTGGTTGCACAACCGACTGCGATACATGAATTTGAACAGTTTGAACAAGTTGGATTCCTTCTTTCTAATTAGAATATTTTCATAGTAATGACATCAAAAAGTTGTTTATGATCTTCTAAATACAGTTATGCCCACTAGACAGGAAATAACACCATATAGTTACATTTACTGCCATTTAAGAAAGTTTACATTTTAGGGATTTTTGTATTTTGGTAACATGTCATTCATCCTTGTATTTAGCAAATTTATTTTATTTATTAATTTATTTTATTAATTTTATTAATTTTTATTTAGTTTTTTAAAATGTTTAAATGATTTATTTATTTTATTTTTAATTTCTTTTATTTATTTATTTATTTATTTATTTATTTATTTATTTATTTATTTATTTATTTATTTAATTTTGATAACAATCGGGAGTATATGCATATTGATAATGGTAATGGTTTTATTTCATTTGAACATGCATCAGATTACAATTGAATGCATCCCATAATCAGTTCACAGTTCCACATGTCCAAAAGGAGTAGGAAGAAGCAAAGCTTATTAAATCCTACCCCTCCATCTGGTACTTACAATACAATCAGTAACTGTTACATTTGTTCACTTCCTGCTTTCCTAATGTAATGTAAGTTTTATTTTTTATTAATTATAATTTTTAAATTAAAATGTATTTTTTTATTTTTTATTTTAATTAAAAAACTATTTTTTTATTTTTTGTCACGTACTAAAGGTTTTTTTTTTTTTTTTGGCACGTACCGAAGTACGATGGGTACCATAGTAACTGTCAAAGCAAAATCAAAGCTTATTAAATCCTACCCCTCTATCTGGTACTTTTACAATCAGTAACTGTTACATTTGTTCACTTCCTGCTTTCCTAATATAGTTTAAGTTTTTGTTTTTTTTAATTTTTTGTCACGTACCAAAGTAGGAGGTGATATGACCATCCAATGCCATAATGGGTACCATAGTAAGTGTCAATATAGTGATATATATAGCACATCATGACTGGTTCAAGACTCTTCATCCTTGTATTTAGCAAACATCAACTGCTTGTATTGTTTCTTGAATTGGCTCATCGTTGTGCATTGTTTGACTTCCTTACTCAATCCATTCCATAGTTTGATTCCACATACTGAAATGCTATGGCTTTGTAACGTAGTCCTAGCATAGAAGTGTTTCAAATGTACTTCTTCCCTGCGATCATATTTCTCCTCTCTTGTAGAGAAGTATTGGATGACATTGCAGTGCATGCGTGGGTTTTCTCCGGGTATTCCAGTTTCCTCCCACATTCCAAAAACATGCTAGGTTAATTGGCCACTCCAAATTGTCCATAGGTATGAATGTGAGTGTGAATGGTTGTTTGTCTATATGTGCCCTGTGATTGGCTGAAAATGAATGAATGTCAAATTGAGAACTGTTTCTAATATCAGTCAATCCTCACATAGTATCCAGTGAGTATAGATGCACAGTATTTCTTTAACCAGGCTGAAATTTTTATTATATTCAATAAATGTATCTTGCAAAATATCTACATAATTATATACATAATAATAATCACTATTTTTTTGTATAATTCCTGTACATTCATGTGATAATTTTTAGTAAGTTTTACTACCTTCCAGCATTGATATTTAAATATATACTCTACATTTACATCCGGAACTATTTGGGTACTGGGAGTAGTTTTTCCCAAATACACCACCAAAATAGACTTTCATACTAAAACACATAAGGACTTCATGATGAAACTAATATAAAATGTTACGTTTTGTGCATAATGGTTATTTGAAATCTGAAGGCTGTGTGATTGTGTTGTGTGTGTGTGTGTGTGTGTGAGACACATTTATGCAGCCTTTCTCAGTGAAGCACCCCGCCCATTCACAACGCTTTATAACCATTAATGAAAAAGTTAATGGGGCATTTTTTTTTACATATCAATTTACGATTGGACTATCTGGGCAAGCAAATGATGCCTGGGCGGCCATGCCAACACCTCTTGCATCGAAACTGAGAGGTCTAATGTGTTTTCGTGGACATCAAACGTGAACAATGAGGCGTCCAATGAATGCAAATCAGCTTGATTGGCCATGATCAACAGTGCTTGCCTCCAAACTTTCACACACATCCAATGGGGTGCTGAGGGACCGAATGAAGGAAGTCAGTGCTGTCTCCCATCTATGATGTCATCAGCGGTTGACAGTAGTTCCTGTGCTATCTAAAGCGGGACTTGCAGTACATAGCAACATACATGTTACCACAAGGTACCAGCAGTGTTGCGCAAGTTCACAGTTCTCATGAACTAGTTCAAAGTTCATTTAATTTTTTTAGGTGAAAAGTGAGAATGAAAGACAAATACAATTTTTTCATTTATTTATGCTTTTTAGCCTATGCATCTTTATTTCTTAACACCAATCTTAACAAACAATCACCACAATAAATTATAATGTTCTTTCATGCAATGAAATCAATCAGTAAACACAGAGCTAGTATCCGGAAGTCCTCAGGAGCGCTTGGAAGTGTGACCAATCACAGCAAAGTGTGCGTACCAAGAGAAGGACCGGGTGTGGAGTAAATTAAACAGACTGTTTGGATCGGAAGCAGGAAATCAATTGAAATAACTGCAGAAAGGGGTGCAGAATCTGGAAAATCTAGAAAGCTTTCTGTGCGGGTTAACGTGTGAAGCTGCTCTATAGGAGTCCACAACTCAATACAAAGCACAGAAAATGAGCATAATAGGTCCCCTTTAAGAATTGCTGCACTAGCGGGAGTGCAATATCCCTCGTCAGGTAATAACTGGACTTAAACAGGGGTGCTGATTCTCACATAATATGAATGCATTCAGTTCAACGTTCTTCGAAAAATTAATGGTAATGGTAATGGTTTTATTTCATTGGAACATGCATCAGATTACAATTGAATGCATCCCATAATCAGTTCACAGTTCCACATGTCCAAAAGGAGTAGGAAGAAGCAAAGCTTATTAAATCCTACCCCTCCATCTTGTACTTTTACAATCAGTAACTGTTACATTTGTTCACTTCCTGCTTTCCTAACTGTAATAATACAAAAAAACAACAAATAGGAGTGAAAAAAAAATTGTAATTGTAACGTGCAAACTCCACACAGAAATGCCCGAGGGTGGAATTGAACTCGGGTCTCCACAATAACCACTCGTCCACCATGCAGTCCTGAATTAGGTATAATTATAATTGTAGGGTTATTCTCGATTGACTGATTGTGTGTGTCTTTTTTCTATCGTTGTAGTCCAGAAGATGTCCAGTTTTGATTATTTGTTCACTTCCTGCTTTCTAATATAGTTTAAGGTTTTTTTTATTTAATTTTTTTTATTTTTTTGTCACTTACCGAAGTACAAGGTGATATGAGCATCCAATGACATAATGGGTACCATAGTAAGTGTCAGTATAGTGATATATATAGCACATCATGACTGGTTCAAGACTCTTCATCCTTGTATTTAGCAAATTTATTTTATTTATAAATTTATTTTCATAATTTTTATTTTGTTTTTTAAATTTTTTTTTTTTTTTGCAACACTGGTTATCAGATTGCAAGTGTGTTGTACTTATGGAGCAAGTGATTCGTGACAGCTATGTACTTTTCGCTCACCGTCCATTGGTAGCTTTTAGATCGTGTGTGCGACGTTCCCCTCATGAGTGCTCGGTACATTTCACTCACTGGGGGTATCGTATGAGGCTCGTGTAACCCACTCACTTCAATTGTAAGATGGGTGTACTGGCTTCCCATGGCACCGATGGCAGTCGTTACCGAGTAAGGTGCATTAATGTCGGATACGCTATGTGAGCCATCACCATGCGTCAATGGAGGTTGGGAGAACCAGCGTGTTGGACGGGAGAAGCCGCCCACCGTGGCCAGGCAAGGCTCGTTCATTTTATCCATCCATCCATCCATTTTATCCGGGTCCGGATTGCAGGGGAAACAGTTTCAGTCAGGAAATCCGGACCTCCATGTCCTCCAGACCACCTCTTCCACTCTAGTGGGAGCACCTCCAGTGTGTCCTCCCGGTCGGGTATCCCCAGAACACGGAGGAAACTCATTTTTGCGATTTCGTTCCTTGGTCACAAGTCACTTGAAATGTCTCGGTGTTCGTTCTGTCTGCAGTCAAATACTTTACCGTTTACTCTCTGTGTGTTTTCCAATTTGGGACCGTAATAGAGGATAAAGCACAACACTAAAAGTGAAATATCTTTCCTGATGTTTTTCATTTGAAGAGGTGTACAAATGGACTTAATTACTGGTATCTAATGGCTTTGAGGAATGCCACCTATTTCAGATCTCAGTTCTCATTTTCATTAACTTGTATTGCCACTTACTCCTACAATTGCAAATGAAAAGCCACCCTGCAGTTTTCATATTTTCTTACTATTGCCGCTGTCCCACGCTTTCCTTCCAGGCTCACCTATCACTCATTATCTCATTCCTTCACTCGCTAACCCCCCACACCCTTTCGCCGGCGAGTGGGCGAAAGCGATGGGCAATAAAGCAGCATGCCGCTTTTCCAACTTAGCGCTACCTGCTATGCTAATATCATTAATCAATAGAGCCCAGATTGTCTATGCTGAGACTTAGAGGATGTCAAGGTCCCCAATGATGCGCAGGTATCTTTTTTTTCTTTCTTCTATTTTCTCCCTTTCCTTCTCCACATTCATTCTTCCGTCACCAAAAAAAAGCTAATTTGCAAAGGGGTCCCCAAGATGGCTGACTTAATGACGACCACAGAAGTTTTCCCAACAAATTTCATGGGGCATGATCCAAAGATAATAGCTTTTCAGCCCCAATGACAATCCAATTACCGTGCCAATCAAAGCCCACGGCATGCTGTCTAATTATGATCAAATCTGGCTGTCAGCTCAAATACTAAAACAGCAGCTTTAAGTCCAACAAATCACAGTTTAGAGAGGCAGCCCGGTTTGCTCATCCATGATTGGGGGGGGGGGGGAATTAGGGTTTAACTTTCTGTTTGACAAAAAGAAAATATGAACAAGCTTGTCCTGTTCTTTTTTTTTTTTTTTTTTTTTGGTGGGTGAGGGTGCAATTGATGTGATTGACAAGGCACATGCAATAATAATGCTAAATACCATTTAAATAGACGTCATTATTCATGCACTACACAGCACGAGAGGTGAAAAGCAACGAGAAATGAAAAGGGCCCGATGTTTGCGAATTCTCTAAACCCAGACACACACACGCACACACAATCACAGATGGATTCATAACATGTAAAAATAGACACATAAGACCCTAACAGTCTCTCTGACTTTCTAACAAACAAAAAGGCGGCATCAATAACACAAATGATTAAACATTCATGGCCTTTTCACTAGAACATCTGCTGTGTATAGGGCTCTAGCCTCGGGGACTGGGCGAATCAAGAGGATTTCTCCCCGAGAAGCTCAAGAAAGCAATAAGACAGGGGGGGAAGAGGCAGCGGGAGATTTACACACAAATTCAGAAACTGCGCGGACACACAAAGGATGCATGTTTGTACAGACACGGCCGCGCATACACACGCGGTAAATACACGACAGCAGCAGCTCAAACAAGCGGCGTCGACGCCGCTCACTGGAAAAGATACTGAACTAAACAACGCATGAACATACACACACACGCGTGTGCGCGTCCACGTGCAGCCTCAAAACGCTTACCTTCGAGAAAATACGTCTCGTCTGTGCTTTTGCTGTCATTGGAAGGAGAGCCTGAAAACAATTTGAAGTCAAACCCTGTATGTACAAATTGACAAAAAACAATTAACAAAACACCAACAGCTCATTACTTGATAAAAATGATACATAGCAAATGTCCTCATGTCAGCCAAAACATAAGCTGATTAAAAAAAACCGTCTACTTCTTGTTTTTTAATTGTGCTTTTACGTTTTTATTCAACTGTTTGTGCACAGTTTAGAAATACAAAATATTATTAACAAATAACTACAATTGTGTGGAAAAAGTGTTAGCCCGCTTTCAGATTTATTTTTTTGCATGTTTGACATATTTAATTTTATGTTTGAGAATATTCATCCATGGCTGCACGGCGGTCTAGTGGTTAGCGCGCAGAGACCTGAGTTCAATCCCACCCTCGGTCATCTCTGTGTGAGGGTTTTTTTTTTTTTCGGGTACTCCGGTTTCCTCCCACATTCTAAAAAAACATGCTAGGTTAATTAGCGACTCCAAATTGTCAATAGCTATGAATGTGAGTGTGAATGGTTGTTTGTCTGTATGTGCCCTGTGATTGGCTGGCCACCAGTCCAGGGTGTACCCCGCCTCTCGCCCAAAGACAGCTGGGATAGGCTCCAGCATCCCCCGCGACCCTTGTGAGGAAAAGCGGTAGAAAATGAATGAATGAATGAGGAGAATATAAATATATCAGTTCTCAACAAAACAGCTTTTTGTGAAAACATGGCATGATGCAGGGACATTATAGGACAGCCTTAGCATGATAACTGTTAGCATGTTAGCATTTTAGCTATTTTATTCATGTCTAAAGGCAAATACACACATGGTATGATGTGAAGACAATATAGAAATGCTCTATCACTTTCAGTACTTGAGACTATCTTGCTAGGTCTTAGCATGCTAATTGTTAGCATTTAAGCTAATACACTTTGATGTTACATATACATACATGATGTATGGACACTATTGAACTGCCTTGACAGTTTCACCACAATGCAATGCTATCTTGCTAGGTGCTGCCATGCTAACTAATAGCATGTTAGCATTTTGGCTTCTGTACTCCTTTTTAAAGGCCTAGGCCTATATATTCAAGGCACGATATAGGAATGCTTTAGGACAGCATGCTAACTGTTAGCATGTTAGCCCATGTCCTCACGTCTAAAGGCAAATACACTGTTCAGACAACATAGAACTGCTTTATCACTTTCAGTACTTGAGGCTATCTTGCTAGGTCTTAGCATGCTAACTGTTAACATTTATGCTAATATACTTTGATGATACACATACATCATGTATGGACACTATTGAGCTGCCTTGACAGTTTCGCCACAATGCTAACTTGCTAGGTGCTGCCATGCTAACTAATAGCATGTTAGCATTTTAGCTTTTATACTCCTTTTTAAAGGCCTATAGTATATACATGGCACAATGTAGGAATGCTTTAGGACAGCATGTTAACTGTTAGCATGTTAGCTCATGTCCTCACGTCTAAAGGCAAATACACATATGGCATGATTTTCAGACAACATAGAACTGCTTTATCACTTTCAATACTTGATGCTATCTTGCTAGGTCTTAGCAGGCTAACTGTTAGCGTTTATGCTAATATACTTTGATGATACACATACATCATGTATGGACCCGATTGAACTGCCTTGACAGTTTCAACACAATGCTATCTTGCTAGGTGCTGCCATGCTAACTAATAGCATGTTAGCATTTTGGCTTCGGTACTCCTTTTTAAAGGCCTATATATACAGGAATGCTTTACGACAGCATTTTAACTGTTAGCATGTTAGCTCATGTCCTCGCATTTTAAGGCTAACAGAAATGGAATGATGCAGGGTCATTGTAGGACAGCCTTAGCACTTTTGCTATATAGTGCTAGCTGGAATGTTAGCATGTTAGCTTTTTTTTGCTAATTTCCTTATGTAAACGTTCTAAACTACACATACTGTATTGTGTAATACAAGTGTAAAGGTGACTATAGGGATTTTATTTCATGTCTAGGAGGAATTAATGATAAAAATATATTTAGGTGTAAACAGGTTTTTTATGCTCCAACTGTGAAAATATTACATTTATAAATAAGAAATCCTTCTTCGTGGAAATTCACTTATTGCATGTGGGTCTGGAGCCAACGACCTGCGGTGACCGTAATACAGAAAAGGCATGAATACAGCAAGTAGGCTATGTAGCTTTCATACCAAATTGCCTTTGAGGGGAGGGAGTAAGTTTCTACTTGGTGTGCGGGTGTGATGACCTCCTGACTCTGAGCTCACTTTGTAAACAATATTGTCTCCCATGTGCTCCTTTACAATAATAGATGCTGTGTTCCCATTAGGGTCTCGGTTTGCTCACCTCTCTCACCAAGGTTAAAGAGTCACCGGTTGAAGAGTCACACGTCTGCATCATTTGCCCTTTGAACTTGACTGTTGACTGTTTGCATCGCCTCAGTCATTTTTCCTTCCCATTTTTCATCATGTCCTGCAGGGATTTCAGAGTGCTTCATCTGTAATGAGGCCAAAGAAAAAGTCAACAGAGAGGTGAGGATGCCGGCCATAATACACAAATAATAGAGAGGGAGCCCGTACTCTGGATAACATGAGGTCGGCGGTGCTTCCAGTTTTTCTTTTCCAGCAAAAGTCCAGGAAATTTTAGTACTGGTAACTATCGTTCCTGCAACTGAAAGGTTCCTGTGGTGCTGTGTGGTTTGAATTTCCACCACACTTGTAGGGAGTGGTACATTCACATCTGATGCCATAAAAATAACGACCAGGGTATTTACCCAAAATACCAAGGTAAATTAAAAAGTCCTGAAAAGGTTCCTGCAAAAACATTCGTTCTGGTTTCCATTTTGGCGAAGTCGACAAATGCTTATCTTGACATCAGTCAGCCAGTCCAGGGTACTCTACTGACTTCAAAGAAATTATTGTTCAAAATACACTTAAAATGCCTTTTAGTCAATTTAGTGATCTTACCAAAATTGTAAAATTCAATTCCCAGCCATTTTTCAAATGACAGCCACTTTTTTACCGGCTATTTTAGATGACTTTGACTGAATTTTCAAGGCTCAAACATTTATAAACATGATTCATCAGAAAAATAGGTTTGTTTCTACCTTTTTCTGTTCTGTAGTAATCAGCAGTAATCAGTAGTAATCGGTTCTCAACAAAAAATTGGAGAAAAACATCATTTCATAAATTTTGCTATTTATATTGAGTAACTATACATCAAAATAACAATTTATTTACAAACACCAAGAACTACCGTATTTTCCGGACTATAAGTCATACTTTTCTCATAGGTTGGCTGTTCCTGCGACTTAAACTCCAGAGCGACTTATTAATGAAAAGAAGACTTTTGCACCAATGTCTCCTACTCCTTATTAACAATTCAATATTTCAACAGTAGATGTTAGCTTAGAAAGACAACTGAGAACGACAGAACACAAATGCCCACCAAAAGAAAAGTTCAAAACTGTACCAAACATGATCTATCTGTTGTGCACTTGCATCATCACGTCTTTTTGCCTGGTGAAAAAAAAGCATAAGATGTATAAATACGTCTTTGGGATCGATATAATTACGGCTTAGGTAGCAAATGAGTTAATATCAGCAGTTATCGTGTAGTGGTTAGTATTCTGGACTTTGGAGCAAACACCCTGGGTCCAAATCACCACTAGTAAGCATCATTGGTATTCGTCCGGAAGGGCAAGCCAAAATCAGAATGCGGATGAAAAGATCAACTGTGGGGAGTCTGAAATCAGGAAAAAGCCAAAAAAAAAAAAAAACCAAAAAATCTGCAGTTATCACAGCAATCAAAACAACAAAAAAACACAGTAATGCACACTAATGGTGGCAATAGTTGGGACAAATTGGGTACCATTTTTTAAATTAAATAAATATCTCATTGGATATTTTTGTAATACTTCTTCAGATGAAAGAACCAAAAAATAAACAAGAAAATTAACCATGCATTTTCATTTGGTTCCGAACTCATGGTACATTTCTGCTGTGCTTATAATAAATGATGCATCATTATATTCTGGTACCATAAAGCACAAAATGTCGTGCACCAGGGTTGTCACATAAATCACTCTTCTATATTTTGACACACGATGGGTATAATGTGCAGATTATGAGCTTTCTATTTTCGCTTCCTCTATGATGCTGCCTTCAGAACAAACACAGTAATAAAGTCACAATCAAAACAGGGTAACAGGCCAAATCTCCTCCTACACACAACACACACACACACACACACACACAGTTTTAATAGATACACAGCAACACTATACTAGTATATGCACCCAGGTTATTGCCACTGAAAGTACATACAGAGCAACCATTTGACATGCAGACATTTTCACATAAGCACACATAAACAAAAGATTTGCATTGAAGTGATTAATACCCCAGAGCATTGAGAAGGATTCACCTCTCTGCCTCCTGCCAAAGCGCTGAACTAAAATGGCTTTAATCTGTGAAGAATTTCCACAACCTGAAGGGAAAAAAAAACTCTGCATCACATGTCGAGTTTTTAAAAAAAGTGTATACTTGATGACATTTTGATCCTGCACATTGAGAGGAGCCAGATGAGGTGGCCTGGCCATCTGACGGACGCCTACCTGGGGAGGTGTTCAGGGCATGTCTGAATGGTAGAAGGCCTCGAGGAAGACCCAGGACATCTTGGAGAGACTACAATGGATGAATTGATCGAATAAAGTTAAACACAAATGCAGCAGGGACATATAGACAAACAACCATTCACACTCACATTCATACCTATGGACAATTTGGAGTCGCTAATTAACCTAGCATGTTTTTGGAATGTGGGAGGAAACCGGAGAAACCCATGCATGCACAGGGGAGAACATGCAAACTCCACACAGAGATAGCCGAGGGTGGAATTGAACCCGGGTGTCCTAGCTGTGAGGTTTGCGCGCTAACCACTCGACCGCCGTGCAGCCAGTAACATTTGTATTTTATTAATTTTAGCCATTTTTTAAAATGTAAACATGCAAAAAATGGCTAAAATTCATAAAATAAAAAATTTTACAAAATTTTTACAATGATTTTTACAATTTTTTTTTACTAAAATTTTTAAAATTTTTTAACAAAAATTCCGGGAAAAAAATGTTTAAATGTGCATATTTTTACATGAATAACATGTCACACAACTGCATCATTGATTAATATGTAATTTTTTGAAAATCTATGATAAAGTGAAATTCAAAGCACAAAGTGGCGAGGGATTATTGTACATTATTTGAATGAATTGGAACTTTTTTTAACAAACAATTTATGAATTTTAGACATTTTTATTTTTTTAATGTTTAATTCCGGCAAAAAAAAAACTTTTTTTTAAATGTGCATATTTTTACACTAATAACATGTCACACAACTGCATCATCGATTAATTTGTAATTTTTTGAAAATCTATGATAGAGTGAAATTCAAAGCACAAACTGGCGAGGGATTATTGTATAGTATTTGAATGAATTGGAACTGTTTTTAACAAGCAATTTATGAATTTTAGACATTTTTTAAAGTTTAATTCCGGCAAAAAATTTGCATATTTTTACACTAACATGTCATACAACTGCATCATCTATTAATTAGTAATTTTTTCAAAATCTATGAGTGAAATTCAAAGTGTCGAGGGATTATTGTACAATATTTGAATGAATTGGAACTGTTTTTAACAAGCAATTTATGAATTTTAGACATTTTTATTTTTTTTAATGTTTAATTCGGGCAAAAAAACCACATTTGTTTAAATGTGAATATTTTTACACTAATAACAGCTCACACAACTGCATCATCTATTAATTTGTAATTTATTGAAAATCTATAAAATTCAAAGCACAAAGTGGCAAGGTTTTATTTTCAGTATTTTACACATGCGTATTAAATATTGAAATCATGAATGCAAACCATTATTTGCAGTGAAGTATTTACACAATGTGGTATTTGAGGATCACCTTATTACTCATTGCAAAGCAATTACTAAGACAATGAGCCTTTTTTTTTTTTTTTTTTTTTTTTTTTTGCACCGTAGCTGACAGACAAGAAATTTGCCATTGACCCTTTACAAGGTGGCACCAGTCTCTAACATATTCTTTCATACGCCGGAATGTAGATTTATCTCTCATCAAATGATTTCTGAGCCTCCAAGATTGCTGTGATTTAGCATGTCTATCTAGCAAAATTCCCTCCACTTTAACAAGCTAGGAATTGTATTCCTTTGTCTCTTTTATGACTTCTTTTTTAATTGGATGGAGACCATTAAGAGAGAAAGCATCAATCAGCTTTAACAGACATTTCTCTTTGTCAAACACATGGGAGCCCAAACTGAACTACACTCAGGTTGTAAATGGTCAAAATGTAAATTACCGCAGAGGAAAAAAAAAATCCTAATTAGGTTTATTACTCAAATTAACAGTATAACCTTAACCATTTAAATCATCGATGGTGTTCGCTGTTAAAATGAAGCATATTTTTTCCCTTCCTTTCTTAGTCTAAGTAGTCATCTCCCTTTGGACTCGAACGCAGTGATTTTGGAGGTATTATATTCATGAGGGGTTCCAGTAATTGGATTAAATTGGTTCCAGAATGTAGCAATTTATATTATAATATCCCATTACTTCTAATACACTTCTTAATTAATGTGCCTGTTTTTGTAGGTCCGTATTACTGATAAGTTAAGTTGCCTTGCAGCACCAAAAATACTCACACACCTGGACACAAAGTACGACGACTACAGAGTACAACCCAAATGTTCATCTTTTATTTTGATATAGCTTTCATTTCAGGATGTAATTCTCCTGTGAATATAGCAAAATTAATATTAAAAAAGGTATAATTTCCATATGCAAATATAATTTAATCAAGTAAATGAATCTGAAATGCAGTGCCTAAGGGTTAAATGTGAGGTGTGTGTGTGCTCTTATTGCTCTTTACTATTCATACCCTCCAAAGTTTCATTAGTGAAAGCTTAAGAAGTAAACAAGCATCTAAATAACCGACTTTAATAAAGTGGGTGCTTCTTCTAACATTTATTTATGAAGCTGGGTGATATCTAAGTTTTTTCCCCATTAAATATATACAAACAATTCTATACATACACAGAAACATATATATATATATATATATATATATATATATATATATATATATATATATATATATATATATATATATATATATATATATATATATATATATATATATTATTATTATTATTTTATAATTGGGATTGAATTGTTTTTTGGGTGCCCTGAAGCCTTGTTTACAACAACTTAACCTTTCACCTTGAAGTTCTTAATGCTCTGATCAGCAAGGATGTGCTAAGCTAATAATGAGTGTTCCTTGGAGCTAAAAGTGGTTAACAGAAGAAAATCGACAATTTCAAGCACAACCCTCCTTTTAAAGGTTCCAGTCCATTGTTTTAATTCAATCAGTATCTCCAACTCACCTATGTTAACCAGAGAATGTAACATAACTAACATGATGTCAGCTGATCCTTTTGCACAGGGCTGAAATGCTGTGGAAATGATCTGTTTGGGTTCATTTGATGACGTTCCGTCACTTCCGACACTCCGCTTATAACTCTTGATAACGATCGGGAGTATATGCATATTGATAATGGGAATGGTTTTATTTCATTTGAACATGCATCAGATTACAATTGAATGCATCCCATAATAAGTCCACAGTTCTACATGTCCAAAAGGAGTAGGAAGAAGCAATGCTTATTAAATCCTACCCCTCCATCTGGTACTTTTACAATCAGTAACTGTTCATTTGTTCACCTCCTGCTTTCATAATATAATTTGAGTTTTTTAATTTATTTTATTATTTATATTTTTAATTAAAATGTTATTTTTATTTTTTTAATTAAAATTTATTTTTTTTATTTTAATTAAAAAAACTTTTATATTTTTTTTATTTTTTGCCACATACCGAAGTTTTGTTTTGTTTTGATTTTTTGTCATGTACAGAAGTACAAGGTGATATGAGCATCCAATGCCATAATGGGTACCATAGTAAGTGTCAATATAGTGATATATATAGCACATCATGACTGGTTCAAGACTCTTCATCCTTGTATTTAGTAAACATCAACTGCTTGTATTGTTTTCCATGATCACTTTGATCATTTCCATGAGTATCCTGCTGATGTTACAGAGTTCCGGGCGCTCCAGTGTCCATTTGTGTAGTATTGAGTTAGTCTATACAATAGTCTATACAATGCATAGATTGGTGCTTGTGGTCTTATCGTCCAAGACGATTCGCCCTGTCGACCAGAAACTGGTGTTTGGCTTCTTTGGTGATATTTTCAACAACTTCCAGTGCTGTGCTGATGTATTCATCCATATAGGTGTGAATCTTGTTGAGGTCTGTCGTAGTCCTCTTGGAGACTCTCGCTTGGCTAAATACCGTTGTTATGACAAGTGGGTCATAAGTGTTCTAGAATGCTGTGTTCTGCTTGGAAGTCTTACAGCCATTGTTCATGTTCCTGTTCTTTATCCTGAGTTTCTGCTTCTCTCAGGTGCCACTTCAGGTGGACAGTTGATTCCACATACCGAGAGCTAACCTCTGTAGCCAAGGATTGGACAGGCAAGCCAGACATCTCACTCTTCACACCACCGCTTTGGTAATGGTAATGGTTTTATTTCATTTGAACATGCATCAGATTACAATTGAATGCATCCCATAATCAGTTCACAGTTCCACATGTCCAAAAGGAGTAGGAAGAAGCAAAGCTTATTAAACCTTACCCCTCCATCTGGTACTTTTACAATCAGTAACTGTTACATTTGTTCACTTCCTGCTTTCCCAATATAATTTGAGTTTTTTTTTTTATTTTATTAATTTAAATTTTTTAATTAAAATGTAATTTTAATTTTCTTTATTAAAATTATTTATTACATTTTTAATTAAAAAGAAATTTTTAGAATTTTTTATTTTTTATCACATACCGAAGTTTTGTTTTGTTTTTTTGTCACATACCGAAGTACAAGGTGATGTGACCATCCAATGCCATAATGGGTACCATAGTAAGTGTCAATATAGTGATATATATAGCACATCATGACTGGTTCAAGACTCTTCATCCTTGTATTTAGTAAACATCAACTGCTTGTATTGTTTTCCATGATCACTTTGATCATTTCCATGAGTATCCTACTGATGTTACAGAGTTCTGGGCGCTCCAGTGTCCATTTGTGTAGTATTGAGTTAGTCTATACAATAGTCTATACATTGCATAAATTGGTGTTTGTGGTCTTATCGTCCCAGACGATTCGCCCTGTCGATCAGAAACTGGTGTTTGGCTTCTTTGGTGATATTTGTGAATCTTGTTGAGGTCTGTCGTAGTCCTCTTGGAGACTCTCGCTTGGCTAAATACCATTGTTATGACAAGTGGGTCAGAAGTGTTCTAGAATGCTGTGTTCTGCTTGGAAGTCTTACAGCCATTGTTCATGTTCCTGTTCTTTATCCTGGGTTTCTGCTTCTCTCAGGTGCCACTTCAGGTGGACAGTTGATTCCACATACCGAGAGCTAACCTCTGTAGCCAAGGATTGGACAGGCAAGCCAGACATCTCACTCTGCACACCCCCGCTTTGGTAATGGTAATGGTTTTATTTCACTTGAACATGCATCAGATTACAATTGAATGCATCCCATAATCAGTTCACAGTTCCACATGTCCAAAAGGAGTAGGAAGAAGCAAAGCTTATTAAATCTTACCCCTCCATCTGGTACTTTTACAATCAGTAACTGTTACATTTGTTCACTTCCTGCTTTCCTAATATAATTTAAGTTTATATAATAATTTAAATATTATAATTTTATTTTATTAATTATAATTTTTTTAAATTATTTTTTTTAAATATTTTTTTTAATTAAAAAAAACTTTTTTATTTTAACTTTTTATTTTTTTTTGCCACGTACAGAAGTACAAGGTGATATGACCATACAATGACATAATGGGTACCAGAAGCAAAAGCAAAGCTTATTAAATCGTACCCCTCCATCTGGTACTTTTACAATCAGTAATTGCTACATTTGTTCACTTCCTGCTTTCCTAATATAGTTCAAGTTTTTGTTTTTTTAATTTTTTGTCACATACCGAAGTACAAGGTGATATGAGCATCCAATGACATAATGGGTACCATAGTAAGTGTCAATATAGTGATATATATAGCACATCATGGCTGGTTCAAGACTCTTGGCAAACATCAACTGCTTGTATTGTTTCTTGAATTTGCTCATCGTTGTACCACAGTCGGAGTATGTTTTGTTTTGAGTCCGACCTTCTGGAGCCGATTAATTACGCTAAGGTAGGTTCCATTGTATATTCCAATGTCCCGTCAGTATTTCAATATTCCAGCAATGGTACATTCTTAGTACTAGAGCACAATAATCAATTTAAAAAGATCATAAAAGTCATCATTACTGGAACAACTGATTTGCAGACAATATGTAGTCCATTCATCGTCTATTTTTCCGACGTGAGAACAACAATCGGGAAGGACAGCAGCAGCAGCGGCGAGACCCCCCTGGTGTTGCCTAGGAGAAGCTTATCTATTGTCACGGCGAAGAGCAGCAGGAAAGTAATTCAACATTACATGAGGTCGGACACTGGCGGCTTACTGGTGTGACACATCCATGACATGCTTGAAATTAACATCCAATGGTGTCAATTAAAAGCATGAAATACACTTAAGGGATGCACTCGCTGCACCCGAGCACGCTGAGACAAAGTGGCAGAGGATTCCATCACGCTATTTACATGTGCAGAAGTGACAATTAGCATCGCACGCCTATTCTTGGTAATTATCAAGTTGGACTGCACCTCACACAAGATGTGAAGGTGATATCAGGAGACCAAAAAAAAAGTATGTTTCTATCTACTCGAATAAAAATGGCACCTTTGGTGTGATTACAGCCACCCACTAGTTTTCCCGCTAAGATGCCCACATGGAAACACTTTGAAGTGAGAGACCAGATCCTGCACATTCGGTCAGTCTTTACACCCACTGTGATATTTCATTGGCACCATGTGCACACGGATTTGCTTTCATTACCACTAAACCACGCTTTTATTTTGTTGTTGTTTTTTTTTTTTTTTATATCCTATTGTTCATTCACACGAGTGCGGAAGAGTTGCTCCTCTTGCTAAAAAATGCATTTGAAGAAACTGACCCTTGCGCTGGGGTCAGGGAAATACATTGACTCCGGGTGTGTATGTCTGTTTGTGTGTGTTATGGCGGCATAACAACGATATCACTCATCTCATATCCGTGGCTTAGTTCGCTTCCAACAACCCCTCGCTGTACATTTATCATATTCATTTGATATTCAGAAATAAATGTAGCAGAAAGAGAATAATGCACCTCCTGTACGCGTCGGTCATTACTGATACATTTACATGGAGTCCAAATGTAGCGCTGTTCACTGTGTTCCTCACAGTTAGTCGAAAGGGAGGGGCTTAGTCCTCCTCACATTAGCGCTATCACCGAGCGATGATAAATGGGTCAATCTATCCATCTCCGCTGTCACATTCATAAAAGAAATTTGGCCTTCGTCAAGGGAATCAAGTGGCGAGTTGTAATATCCGCAACACGTATCCATCAAGTCTAACTTGAGATGTATTGAAACGCTAGAGTGAATATACCTGAGTGAATAATATTTCACCCGTGGTAATGTAGCAAATACCCACTGAAAATCTGCATTTTTCTGTCTCGGCTTGCAGAGCATGGCGGAGGAGGTGAGCTACTGATCATATTCATCTGGAGGCGATCATGTAAATAGCCCTCCATCTTGGGAAGGCGATATGCAAAGCAGCCCATCTCCCCTGTGTCAGGATCAGATTAATGGAAACCTAAAAGTGGGAATTACGGCCCTTATCCTGTGCAACGTTCTGGGGAGGGCCTGGGATAAGGGCCCTGGGGGAATCTGCGTGGTTCAAAGCCCATTCCTCTGGTTAAGGAACTCGCTAAGATCCATGCACTGAGGTGAAGGGTAATTTCCTTTGATATGCAGCAATGTATTACTTTATGTAGTGCGGAACCTGCATGCCCCACTGGCTCTGCGTGCACCAATGAAAGTGTATGCATGTGTGCAAAATGCAAATGTATGTACATTCAAACAGCTGAACAAAGACGTGGCTGATTAGAACATTTATGAGCGGTGGATTTAAGGTGGCATGACTCATCGTAAAATCAGCACCTTTCTGCCGAAATAAAAACAACATAAAAAAAAACATATTCATACATAAGAAGGAACTATAGTACCAAGAGTAGTTTCACCTACTTCGGTACGAGGTGCATTATTAAAAAAAAACAAAACAAAAAAACTTAAACTGTATTATGGAAAGCAGGAAGTGAACAAATGTAACAGTTACTGATTGTAAAAGTACCAGATGGAGGGGTAGGATTTAATAAGTTTTGCTTTTGCTTTGACAGTTACTATGGTACCCATTATGTCATTGTATGGTCATATCACCTCGTACTTCGGTAGGTGCCAAAAAAAAACCTTCGGTATGTGACAAAAAATAAACAAAACAACAGTTTTT
This sequence comes from Doryrhamphus excisus, assembly GCF_030265055.1. Lineage (NCBI taxonomy): Eukaryota > Metazoa > Chordata > Actinopteri > Syngnathiformes > Syngnathidae > Doryrhamphus > Doryrhamphus excisus. Next base: position 3,450,673 of record NC_080467.1, read on the forward strand.
TTTAATTAAAATAAAAAAAATACTATCCTGTATCCTGTAATATCATACATTTCTGGTTGCATTTCTTTCACGCAAAAATAAATAAATAAAAAATAAATTTAAAATAAAAAAAATTTTAAAAATGAAAAAATTTAAATTTAAAAATAAAACAAAAAAAACAAATTTGTCAGAATGCAACAAGCTTGTTTTAATTTGGCAGATAATGTCAAATTTACACTTGGACTACTCTAGGATATATTAGGAAAGCAGGAAGTGAACAAATGTAACAGTTACTGATTGTAAAAGTACCAGATGGAGGGGTAGGATTTAATAACCTTTGCTTCTTCCTACTCCTTTTGGACATGTGGAACTGTGAACTGATTATGGGATGCATTCAATTGTAATCTGATGCATGTTCAAATGAAATAAAATCATTACCATTACCTTTTCTGTTAGTCTTGACCCATTTAAAAGTGCAACAAAAAAGTGCATTAATTAGCACAGCATAGCCCACAAGTGCATATTGTAATTGCTGAAGACTTAACTATCTTCTACACATCCCAATAGGCAAGAATACAACAATTCTTGTGTATGCAACTTATTCAAATGTAACATAGCAATGGCCTTGGCATAGCCAATAGCAAATGGTATAGTTTCATCGGTCTTGATCCCCGACTTCAGAGGCTTTGGTTGCTCTGTGTACACCAAGCAACAAAGTCCAATACCTGTGCTTATATATATATATATATATTATATTATATATATTTACATCATCATAATACATCAAGTTAAATGCCTAGACTATAGCAAGCCAAGGTATTGTCCAGGAACTGGAAAAATAATCAAAACTGGACTACAATGACTTGATGCAGCTTAAAGTCATCAACAATCGAGAATAACTCTACAATAATAATTATGCCTAATTCAGGACTGCACGGTGCATGAGTGGTTAGTGTGGAGACCCGAGTTCAATTCCACCCACGGGCATCTCTGTGTGGAGTTTGCATGTTCTCCCCGTGTGTGCGTGAGTTTTCTTCCAGGCAGGGACAAAATAATAGGAACAGCAAGCATGCAACAGGGAAAGGTAACATTTTTATTTTCACTCCTATTTGTTGTTTTTTGTATTATTACTGTTAGGAAAGCAGGAAGTGAACAAATGTAACAGTTACTGATTGTAAAAGTACCAGATGGAGCGGTAGGATTTAATAAGCTTTGCTTCTTCCTACTCCTTTTGGACATGTGGAACTGTGAACTGATTATGGGATGCATTCAATTGTAATCTGATGCATGTTCAAATTAAATTAAACCATGATCATATTATTAATATTATTAATACCATATTATTTATACCCTCCTGACTAGTTCCAAGTGCAGACTGCAAACTTTCCACCACCAGGGGGGGTGTTGCTGTGTTTGTTTGTCAATTATAAAATACATAAATAAAATAAAACATCAGGTCCATATAAAGCTGATGTCCAGTAATGTTTGGTTACAGCAACACAGTTTGGCAAGAACCTTTGTTAGCCTGTGTTTTAGGTTGGTATAGAGCTTTTTCATTAAATTGCGATCCGTCATACGTACTTTATTTTAATTTGCCCTGTCTCACGCTGTTTCTTTATGCTTTTCAGTGACATCCGAATACTCCACCAATACTTCTACTGTCATCATTTTGGAAATGGAAGTGGTAAAAAGTCCTGCCCCCACACCTATGTACGTACGTGTGCGCCATATGTGTTGCCACTCATATTCCTTGGAAATGTATTTTCTTTTCCTCCTCCATATAAAGGCTCGAAGTGTGTGCATGTGTGAGTTTGCCATGCAGTCAGAGCATCTGGCTCCTCTCTGCTCCCCAACATTAGCAGACAAGAGAATCAGTGGACTATTGAATGCAATTACAGTGCGCGGGCCAGGCAATAAAGATTGATAGTTCATTCTGCTTTTATCACACACCAAACATACCAGAGGTTAAAGCCTTCCAGCCTTGAGCTGCCAGCATTCTAATAATGATTGAAAATATGCCACCAGAGTGACAAGTAGTGCTTATGAAAAAAATAAAGGAATGCATAAAACAAAAGGGGTGTGGGCTGAATGTGGGGCTACTTTGCATTTCACAGGGAGACCATGAATGAAGAGTGAAGAGATAGCATGAAGAGAAATAAGGTGTGAATAGATACCACTAAGAAATCTCTTTCTTTCTCTCAAGATTAGGAGGAGGTGATTTGTGCATGCTGCATTTATTTTTAGATCCTCGCTGCTCATTCCTCAAGTCTCCCCAACAATGGGAAGGAAAGAAGAAATGACCTTATGAGCCATCATATATTTCCAACAAGGCGCTGTACTCCAAAAGAAAAAAAAAACAAAAGCTCCCAAAATACCACGGCTGCACGAGAAAGACCAAAGAGCAGACCGAAATCCTTGGGTCACCTGAATGGGATTGAGTCCAGGGGCTGAAAATGAAACAAACTTCATGCTGTACATATTATATGCATTCATGTTGTTCCTGCTTTTGCATTATGCAAAGCCTGTTCATGTTTTTATTAATAATCTCCGATAATTATTGGCTCGAAATCAGCCTAAAAATCTGATATCAGGTGATATCAGTACCAGGATCTTCCCTTTAATGACAACTGAAATGAGAAGAAGCTGGGAGAGGGTGGAGAGAGACCAAAGAGCAGACCGAAATCCTTGGGTCACCTGAATGGGATTGAGTCCAGGGGCTGAAAATGAAACAAAATTCATGCTGTACATATTATATGCATTCATGTTGTTCCTGCTTTTGTATTATGCAAAGCTTGTTCATGTTTTTATGAATAATCTCCGATAATTATTGGCTCGAAATCAGCCTAAAAATCGGGTGATATCAGTACCAGGATCGTCCGCATTTGGCCCGTGGGCCGTGAGTTTGAGACCCCTGCCTTAGAGTCTTGACTTGAAAAGTTAGCCCATTGTGTAATGCACCGTTTCAGTGTCTGATTGGTTTCCCTAATGTCAAAATTGGTGCATTTTCTCATTCTCATTGATTACATACACCAAATTGTTCTTTGATTGCTCTGTGTACACCAAGCAACAAAGTCCAATACCTGTGCTTATATATATATATTATATTATATATATTTACATCATCATAATACATCAAGTTAAATGCCTAGACTATAGCAAGCCAAGGTATTTTCCAGGAACTGGACAAATAATCAAAACTGGACTACAATGACTTGATGCAGCTTAAAGTCATCAACAATCGAGAATAACTCTACAATAATAATTATGCCTAACTCAGGACTGCACGGTGCATGAGTGGTTAGTGTGGAGACCCGAGTTCAATTCCACCCTCGGGCATCTCTGTGTGGAGTTTGCATGTTCTCCCCGTGTGTGCGTGAGTTTTCTTCCAGGCAGGGACAAAATAATAGGAACAGCAAGCATGCAACAGGGGAAGGTAACATTTTTTTTTCACTCCTACATTGGATTACATACACCAAATTGTTCTTCTGGGTATTGGATGTCCTGTCTTTGGAGTTTACCACCCTTTGTCTCAAAGTCCTACAAGGTTTGAAGTATTTTTTTCCTTTATTTGGGCAAATATATGAAACATTACAGTGCATTTCTTACATCAATCAAAATATAACATTCCATTATTTACTACATCTGTATTCAACTATCTGATAACAAGCCCAAAAGGAGTAGGCTGAAGCAAAAGCTTATAAATGCCTACCCCTTTTTGCAAGATATAATCATGTTCATGCCACTGTCTTGTTTTCCCCTGTTATTATTATCATTGTATTATTATTATTATTATTATTATTATTATTATTATTATTATTATTATTATTATTATTATTATTATTATTATTATTATTATTATTATCTTTATCATTATAATCATCATTAATATTACCATTTTCATCATTAGTTAACAATTTTTTTATTTTTTTTATTTTTAATTATTTAATTTAACTGACTTCATTGCTTCTCGTAGAGTGCTGTATCATTTCATCTGTTATTTTCTGAAATCCGCAGTCTTTGTGTGTCAATTTATTAGCCCACTTTTTTGTGACATTTACTTATTTTCTGGATTGCATGTGTCTAATCTTGTGCATTAAAAAAACAAGAATTTGAGACTGTGTCTGGACAGGTGACCAACCCAAACATCAGTTTCTTCTTGTTAAACCCTACCTGAGGTTTTTAGACGTGTTTATTAGTTTGTGTGTGTCTAGTCTTGTGCATTAAGAAGCAAATGTTGTGTTTGTTGACACATACCAGATGCCAACGTTATTGAGTCGTCTCTTCTTTTCTTCCTCGTTTAACTTGTTTTTGGTCTTTCTGGAACAAGATGCATGTTTTCCAAACAATCAACCAACTTGTTTGATTACTACTAGTACTGAAAACCTGTTAACATTTTGAGAGAACAAACCGATGAAACCTACTTAGATGAGAAAGGTCTTCTAAGACAACCTGAACAGTTCAGTTGTGATCAGTTGAATGCCTCGAGAATACAACGACATGGATGAATGGGAATATTCACAGGAACATGGCCGATTGAGTTAGACACCAAGTGCTAACCTTGGTCATGGTCTCAGTTAAATTCTACCCAAAAGCTTTTATAATTTGAGGACAATAGCAACAAAGTATAGTTACTTAAAAGAGGTGCTCTTAATACTTTTATGAATATAAGGAAGTGTAGTTTCTTAAGTCCTGATTTGAAATCATTGACGTACTTGAAAAGTTGAATGTTTATACATAGACCAGAGGCATCAACACATCTACTCAACGAATTTCACAATGACACAAAAGTTGATCGGTTGCATCGGTGGTTGTACGATTTTCTTCTGACACGTGAAAAGAAAAGCAGACTCTTTTCATCGGATGTTCAGAGAACAAAGTGTGCTCGGCAGTGAGGGAGACACATTGAAATAGTTGGTTGCCAAAAACATACAATGCTTCATGATGAAGGAATAATGGGAGATGATGACCAAGGACACGTCTGAGAGAGGAAGAGTGGAAACAAAGAGCAGGGCAGAAGAAAGGAAACCAAGATGACAAGAAAGAAAAGGACGAAACAGGATAAAGCCGCTTTTTTTTTTCCTTTTAATTTTTAAACGGCGTAACATCCATATGAATAGCAGAGAATGAGTGACAGGATGATTTTTCTATTATGTGGCTGACTGGCCACAGCTCTCTAACGCATGAACATGCATGTGTGGAGGCTTTCTTTCACATCGGTCTTAGTAACTTCTCCCTCGTGCATTTGGATCTATTTCCGCCATACCATCATATTTTTCTGGATTTTCTGGTGTTTCTTTAACGCAATTTTTTTTTTAAATAAAATTTAAAATTTAAAATTTAAAATTTAAAATTTAAAATTTAAAATTTAAAATTTAAAATTTAAAATTTAAAATTTAAAATTTATTTTATTTTTAATTAATATTAATACTTTTAGTTATTTTATATTAAAAACAAAAAAACAAACAAAAACAAAACAAAAAATATATATTAGGAAAGCAGGAAGTGAACAAATGTAACAGTTGCTGATCGTAAAAGTACCAGATGGAGGGGTAGGATTTAATAAGCTTTGCTTCTTCCTACTCCTTTTGGACATGTGGAACTGTGAACTGATTATGGGATGCACTCAATTGTAATCTGATGCATGTTCAAATTAAATAAAACCATAATCATTACCATTACCATTATTATACAATACTTGGCATTGTGAAATTGTGGTCCTGGTATACAGTATACAAAAAGATTATGTATCAAAGATATGAAATATCATTGTGCATCAAAAATATTCACGTTTGATATTCAGGTCTGATGTCGAGTGAACCGGCAAAATCAAAAATACTGCAAAGGAATGGTTCCTGTTAAGGGAGGCATTCAGGCGCACTTGTAATTGTATTAGGTGCTAATTGTGTTTCATTTTCATTCACATACTGTTAGAATAAAATGTAGATAGAATGAATATAGTGTTAGTTATCACCCTTATATCCATTTGCTTAGACAATAGAAAATGTTTGAATGTGCTGAAGAAGAAATGTTCCCGTGACCCTGATCAGAGACCCCCAGCAACCCCCAGGTCCTGGAGGTGCCTGGCTTCAACAGCAACCCTGCAGATGCTCATGTTAATCCTGCAAGAATGTGCCAAGATAAGAACTCATGAAACAATAAAAGTAATTACTCTCACATATACACACACACATAGACAAACAAATACAGCTCGTGCAACTGCCTTCTCCCCCCTCTTAGAGTTGCACGACCATGTAGTAGGGACCCCCGAAAGACAATAAAAAGAGAGGAGCGGTATGTCACTGGGTATGTTGTTTCACTCTCCTTGCTGCGAGTAACTTTGAATATTGTTATCTGTCTCGTCTGTATTTAAGTCTTTTTACAAGTGTCACAGGAGTTTGAACCTGACACATACCTTCTATAAGAATCGGCATATACTGCTATTTTGGGGTAATATGAGCCTTTTTGTTGATCTATGCTATACATGAACTCAATCCAAAGTATGAGTCCTTTGTCCTTGCTCAACGAGTGATAAGAATCCGATCCATAATGGAAGGATTAGATTGATTTGTGTTGACTTCATGTCTTAACTTGACAAACAGCAAAGGCAGTAGATGGATAATCTGTTCAACCAACACTGGGCAGATATACAGTATACAGTATACAGTACGTAGCGGTCACTGCTCTATTTACATTGGCAAACAGATTTGTATATGAAAGCGTAATTCTTCAGGAAATGGAGACTCTATTTAAATCTCGAATGTACACACCACCGATCTCAGATATGTAGTACGATGAGGGCTGACAGTTTTGATTATAATTTTGGATTCAATTTTTTTTAATACAGGCATGGCCAAAAATGCCAATGATTTTGGCCATGCTTGTAGTTATATTCAGTCATTTATTCATTTTCTACTGTTTATCCTCACAGGGGTCGCGGGGGGTGCTGGAGCCTATCCCAGCTGTCTTCAGGCGATTGGACAATTTGGAGTCGCCAATTAACCTAGCATGTTTTTGGAATGTGGGAGGAAACCGGAGTACCCGGAGAAAACCCACACAGAGATGCCGGAGAATGGAATCAAACTTGGATCCCCAAGCTGCGAGGCGTGTGCGCTAACCACTCCATCACCGTGCAGCCGGAATACTGCATGGAGACCGGCTACTGAGCTCTCATTGCTTGTGGAAATTGTATATTTTTGGTTCTTTTGTCCTTCTTCCCCACTCTGAAATATTTTTTTTGGAATAAGTAAATTGGAGAGGCGTTAGCATGATCCTGCGCAATGTGATGTCAACAATGTTAGCAAAACTCTCCTAATAATACAAGTAAGGGTGGGTGGGGTGTTATGTCAGTCATAAAGAGGTTTTCTATGCTCTAACTATGAAAGTATTCCATTTATTAATATTGACTTTGCAGAAATTCACTTATCCCAGTCGGGTCTGTAAACAATTGACTGTGATAAACGAGGGATGACCAAATCAGTCTAATATCATCATACCATTGGCATGACAATATTTTGGACGATCACTGTATATGTGAGTCGCAAATATGTAGAATGTCTTTATTCGTTATTCGACATCTGTGCCGTCTACCGAGTCGTAAACTTACCGTCAAGATGCGTATCTGAAATGTCACAAAGAATTAATGCTGATAGCAGCCGGAATGAAAAGAGCCTACACCGTCTGATAAGGATGCGCACGGACTCTCGCTCGCCGCTCACAATCAGTGGATTTGCTGCACATTAAAAAAAAAAAAAAAAAGACCTCATCCACACCAAATATGAATATGCCATTCACCTCAAACCCCGCAGCTCACCCTTCTCCTCCCATGTTGGAGTGGAACGACTGATTGTCCCTGTGAACTGATCTTCACTCTCTCCGCACGTGCCACCGCAAAAATGCCAAGGTAATGTCAGAAGAGATGTAGTGATTTAGATTCTTACGATTGTGCCATGTCAGCTGTCAGCCGTGAATGAGGTGATCAGAGACGGGACATCAAAAGAGGCATGGCTTGGAAATATAAAGGGGTTGGGAGGTGAGTGTGGCGAAGAATTAAGGACTCCGAGTTACAGTGAAGTTCTTTTCTCACTCGCCTTCTGCTATCTCGAAAAGTGTCAGCACTTATGCCTTTTTTGCATAAATGCCAAAATAATCGGAGTCGGTTTTCAGAGACTTATTTCTAACACAGAGTTCTACTGATGTCAGTACGATCCGTACTTCCTTATATGGGCTGATGATGGTCTGAACTCAGTAAACGCGAACCCACGTGTCCTTTGGAGCACTGGGGAGTGTCCCCAATCACAGCGGAGTGGGCGTGCCTGGAGGCGGGCCATGGGTGGAATAAAATAAAAAAGAACGAGGTGCAGAATCTGGAAGATGGAGAAAGCTTTCTGTGTGGGTTATTGTGTGGAGCTGCTCTATAGGACTCCGCAACTCAATACAATACAAACAATACCACTACATGTACAGTACTGTACTAGGGCAACACTAGTGGTTAACACTATTTCCTCACAGGTTTGTGCACAGTTTGTGTGCAAGGCACTGACGAGCATTGTTAGCTAGCTCATATTAACTATTTGTCTTGCATTATAATACACAGAAAAGGGAACAAAATAAGGATGGTGAATGATGAGAAAAATTCCAAAAACAGTACTGTTCCCCTTTAGTGAGAATGAGACTCCCGATACCGTCATATGAAAAATGTAATTTTTGCAACTTGATAATTGTTTGCAATAATTAGCCATGTTTACATGAGGAGTTTTTCTCTTTCCGAATGGAATCTTTCCGAATGAATTTTCCGAATATACATGGAAAGGAATATTCCAATCATGTGTCTACATGCGCCGCTATAATCAACCAGAATAGTCAATGGGGCATGCCCAGAAAAACGTAAACACCAACATCACGTGATACCGACTTCCTCGAGTTTTTCTTTCACTTGTTGGAATAACTCCGTATTGCCAGTTTTTCCTTCTTCCAGTCTGGAAATTTAGTTTGAATCAAAAACAAACTTTCCTTAGCAGTCCAGTTCCGATTGCTTGCCTCCATTTTTTTTAATCGACGAACGTCTCAAGCTGCGTGTTACGTCATATCTCAGTATTCGCTGAGATAAGAACGCACCCGGGAACAGGAAAAGATAAAGTTCAATCTTGCTAATATTTTATAATTAAGCTCGACACATGTTTTATATAGATATGTATTTTCTTTTTTTAATAAAACTGGACTTGTGAATGGCGTATAGAAGGGTTTAGATTCTGTTCCACAGATGGCGCTAATGCACACGAAAGCTGCTTGCCAACCGCCAATAAACAACAGAAGAAGAAAAACACCACGAAGAAGAACGCAGTCTGACAATTTTTCCGATTGAGCGGGTACAAGATACCTCAATCGGATTGGGGAAAGGAATATTCCACCCCTGGGAATCCGATTATATATTCATTCGGATTGGCACTTTTCTTTCGGAATGAGGTTATATTCTTTCCGTTTGAGCAAATAAGCCGAGTGGAATTGGAATATTTGGGTCCATGTAAACGTGGCTACTGTTACCAACGTAATTGTTGCAACCGTTTTTAAATGTGAGAGCCAACGTTCCCATTTAGTTATACGAGTATGTGTTTCTTTTTCTCCCATTTACAAATTCCCAGTCCTCCCTCACCCTCAGTATCTCAGTTTAACCGAAGCCCTTAGAGGTCAAAGATACACCCCGGCGCCAGCTGTCCATCCTAAAGAGGATAGAGAAGTTGATAAGGGGGTGAGTGAGGTTAGTAAGGGTAATTAATTATACATTGGCTGTATTTTGCATAACTCTGCTGTTCTGCCCCCTTCACACCACTGTCAGGCTTTTAACAGCCTCAAAAGCAAGGGGCTGCATCCGCTTCGTGATAACATCTCCAATAACAATTAAGGAGGAGACATGCAATTCGCCTAGGAGGGTGAAAAAACTGTCAATAGCCCCTTGCGGCTTTGCATACTAAACCGAGATTAAAACCTCGGTTGATTACTGTGATGCGATAACATTAAAAGTAGGATATGAAAGGCAGCATTTGGAACTACTGTACACTCAAATGACTCAACATTAACTATAAGTAGTCAGTCGTTTTTTTTTGGACAAATACCGTAATTAAGATCAAGGTTAGTGTGGTTTACTCGGTTAGGTGTGAATGCTGTTGAACCCAGGGATAGACCAAACAAGCAGACCGAGACTACCTGAAGAGATGGTTTTAATCCACTAGTGAATTCTCGGTTGACTTGAGCTCAGTATTAAAATGGCAGCAAAAGTGTTCAAAAGAAGGTTCCCGCTCTCATTCATCAGTTTATTCAGGTAACGTTTCGGTCCGTTTGACCTTCATCAGACATATTAAATCACATTTCTGCCCTACACACACACACACACACACATATATATATACATATATGTATATGTCCCCAATGGGTGGAGTCAACCAATCCGAGGACTTAGGGGGCGACCTGTTTTGATTACCTGTTGAAGGGCAATAACATTCGGTTAACAGGTGTACAGAGTTTCACATAATATGAAATTTTTTTTTTACATATAATTTAATTTAGGGGCGGCACGGCGGACTAGTGGTTAGCGTGCAGACCTCACAGCTAGGAGACCAGGGTTCAACTCTACCCTCGTTCATCTCTGTGTGGAGTTTGCATGTGTGGGTTTTCTCCGGGTACTCCGGTTTCCTCCCACATTCCAAAAAACATGCTAGGTTAATTAGCGACTCCAAATTGTCCATAGGTATGAATGTGAGTGTGAATGGTTGTTTGTCTATATGTGCCCTGTGATTGGCTGGCCACCAGTCCAGGGTGTACCCCGCCTCACGCTCGAAGACAGCTGGGATAGGCTCCAGCACCTTTTTCTCTTTAGGAAGCAGATGCTACATTGCCGACACACAGAGAAATACACAAAAAACACACAAATAAATATCTACAACATTACATTCAACGGCAGTCCATCATTTAATCCCTTTGGTGACAGTGTCTGCAATGTAAAGATCCAGAACGCTTCCCGTCGTTCGGTCTCCGCCCCTGGGTGGCACCGAAACACCGAAACACCGAACCACCGAAAAAGTCATAGTGAAATCACAAATATTGAACCGTAAAACTCATCAGATGCGCACTTTTTGATTACTTTCATCTGGATCAGACTACCAAATTACAAGTATGACCTACTTGAAAAAATACACTGACGATATCCGTGCCAATCGCGTGTTAAATTCCAACAATATTTGTATAATGTCTGCATAACATATGGATAGTACAGTACAAAACTACTACAGGAATCTTTTTGGTTAATGGTAATGGTTTTATTTCATTTGAACATGCATCAGATTACAATTGAATGCATCCCATAATCAGTTCACAGTTCCACATGTCCAAAAGGAGTAGGAAGAAGCAAAGCTTATTAAATCCTACCCCTCCATCTGGTACTTTTACAATCAGTAACTGTTACATTTGTTCACTTCCTGCTTTCCGTTTAATGTTTTTTTTTTGTTGTTGTTTTTTTTTTAATAATGTACTTCGTACCAAAGTAGGAGGTGATATGAGCATCCAATGACATAATGGGTACCATAGTAAGTGTCAATATAGTGATATATATAGCACATCATGACTGGTTCAAGACTCTTCATTCTTGTATTTAGCAAATTTATTTTATTTATTATTTTTTTTATTATTTTTTATTAATTTATTTTTTAGTTTTTAAACATAGTATTGGGTGACATTTTTAGCTAATTGGTTATTTTTAGCCTTATGCATTATTTTAGCTGTTTGAAGATGAACTATATCAGCAAGTTGAAGTATTTGTGATTTTAGAAATTTTAGAGTTAGTATGTTCTCTGTAGGCGGTATTATGAATTATCCTTACTGACCTTTTTTGCAGTACATTTAGCAAGTGAAGATTGCTTTTGTAGTTATTAGCCCATATTTCCACACAATAAGTAAGATATGGTAAAAGAGTGTGGAGTGATTTATGATTGAGAACAAATTTAGCTTTGTTCAATACTGAAATATTTCTGGCCACCTTATTGTCTTATCTGTCACCTTTTTGTTTGCTTGTTAAGATAAATCAGGGTTACATTTGGTCGCCTGACAGGTAAGTGAAAGATGCCCTCTTTTTAATTTGTTCATAGCCTACCCAACTACTGTCATTTGTATTCATTAATATACCTACCTAATGAGTGAAACCATTAGTTCAAACACGCGGTGCAATTCCTCATCTTTTCTTTTTATCTTCATAAAGAAAAGAAGAAATGGTGTACCTACTGTACTACCCAACCTTGCATCTATAGGAGTTTCATCTTCTCACCAGTGGGAAAACACCCCGATCCTTTTAAGCATGTATCCAGATTGACCCCATCCTTTCATCAAAAGTGATAAAAGCTTCGCCTTAACTTCTGATGCCACCTTTCCCCGAGCTTCCCGCTTCTTCACTACCTCTAGTCACCACAAGTGCTACATTTGAATCAAGAATGCAAATGGGGCTGGAGCCTCACAAAGCCTGGGGTGACCTATATTACAGCTAATGATCGGCCACAGTGTCGGAAGAGGAGCCGGAATGAAAGAGAATTTGAATGAAGCTGACCCACATACAAAGGCACGACCAGTTGGAAAGGCATGTTCTCTTCCGCTAAGTAGGCCACAATGGGCTTCAGGATTATGCACAAGTTCCGCATATCTCCTGATGGATGAAAATAGAGGAACGTGATGGTGAGCCCCTGGCAACAAAAGTCATCCTCAGGTTGGAGAACTTTGGTTTTGGTTTCAGCTCGGTAAATTGGCTTCCGTCTCTGTCACTAAACTAATCACCTGGCAAATGATCATGTCGCTAAGTTTATTTGAAACTAATGTACAGTATTTGGTACAAGTATAAATATAAATAAATATAATATATATTAATATTATATAATAATATATATAATATAACAATATATTTTATTTATAATATTATATTATATATTATAATATATAAATAATATATTATATAAATAATAAAATATATTATAATATATAAAAAATAATAAAAATATAAAAATAAATAAATATAAATACAAACCAACTGAAAATATGCATTTTTTTTTCTTTGAGACAACTTATCTAATCAAGTTTTGAGTGTAAGTTTTTAGAATGAAGGTAATTTAAGGTAATTTAACCATTTTATTGCGTGCATTTGTATAACTATACGCCTTCTTCTTCTTCTTAATTTATGTCAGACATGCATACTATGTTACACCAATGTTTCTCACATATACACTTACAATACAATACACTTACAATATCTATTTATATACTTACATATATATACACACATGCGGCATACATGCACATATTCATTCATATAGTACATCCGTGCACATATATAAATACATATATATACATACATATACGTATATACACGTATATACAGAAGCAAAGCTTATTAAAGCTTTTTTTTTCCACACATATAATCACAGAATCTTACATAAGACAAAACAACAAAAGAAGAGTGGGAACATCGGACACCCCAACAAAAACCCCAGGACATTGCCGAAGCACACTACCAACCAACCCACCTGACCCCGACCCCCTCTAGCCCCCTGAGTGCACCCACCTAGTGTCCAGCACCCCTGCAGCCCCCCAGAAGCCATTTTGTCTGGACCCACCCAAGTATGCATGATCCCTGAGATACAGTATTCACAATAAAGCAAGTAGAGTGCTTTAAGTCTTTTTTATGCTTCTTTGGCTCTTGTAAGCAAAAAAAAAAGGGGGGGGGGTACTATTTGCAGAGCCTGCAAATAGGAAATGTTTTATTTTGAGCTCATGTGGTGAGAAGGTAGTAATTGGTGTGTGTGTTAATCCTGGGATAACAAGTGTTTTCTAAAGAGAGTCAATGATCATCTTACAAGGTCAGTTTAGCCCTCTACGCCGCATGCATAATGGAGAATGCAAAGGCTAATGGGAGCATAATCACCTCACACACACACACACACACACACACACACACACGCTCGGCTTGCAACTAACGGTAATCTAAGCACAAGACAAAAAAGTTCATTTTTCAAACACTCTGCAGTAACTTTGCTTTCCTGGCGACTTCCCCCCCTTTTCCTTCAAGACAATGGGATTAAAGCCAAGCGCCGGTGACGACCGCAACCACGGACTGTGACCCGTCCGTTTTTTTTTTTTTTTTATGACTTCATTATTTTCCCTCCCCGCCACGCTCATTTTCATTTGGCAAAGCAAGGACATAATGACTGCGCTATAAAAACGGCGCTTTAACGTTTGCATACTGTTCTCATTTGGTCTGGCCCTCAACCCTTCAGCTAGCATATGGCAGGTAATCAGGTCTGCAATCAGGGCTGCACGTTGCACAGGGCCCTGCTTTCTGCACTGGGGCTATTACCCATCTGTCTCACTACAAACACACACACACACACAAATACATATCATGGATATTTGTGAAAAGAGGCCAACTCACAAAAAATAGATAGTTGGACAAAAATTAAATGCATATACAGTACACACATAAATAGACCAATGTGGTCAAAAGAGGTAGGTCATTTGTGTTAATAAAAAAAAAAAACATGTATGAAATATATTATAAATGTATTTTCTGTAGTATTTCAATCATTTTTAATATTTTTTTTAAGTAAAATTTGCTGGATTTGCACATTTCAAGCCAGAAAAGCTGAGTGCACTGAACTGTAGATGACGCATAACCATGCCATAAAAATAAACACATGGCAATAAAACATGCCTCATAATCAATCGACACTTTTCACTCTGAAAATTGATTTGCTATTAGCGATATTAGCGACTCAGAGTGGGCGGGACATAACTCAGACATGGGCGTAGTTTAATCGGGAATGGGTGGGGCTTAAATTCTGTCTATATATAATATCTTAAGCTATATTGACTATTATTCCGCTATATGTGTACAGTGTATGTGTGTAAGTGAACTTTATCATTTATTTGTATTTATTTTAATGATCTGTCTGAAGTTGGTGATTCATGTAAACATGCACGGATGGCAAACAGGTCGCCCTTGTTTGCTGTATTATTTATAAAACAAAATATACAGCTTTCAGTACTTCAAGAAAAGTTTTCCAAGTGACTACCTCACCAGCCAAATTAAAAGACATAATCAGATAATACTTATGCAACATAATGAGAGGGGTGTATTTTTCAGTTAACAGTACACAGACAGTGGTAACCTGCACAACATTAGGAACATTTTTATTATTTTGACACAGAATATTGTGTTCTAGGGCTATACTGTATAGACTGTACATGGTACGTATATACCAAAACAAGGTTCGAGAACATTTTTTTTTCTACCTATTACCTATTCTTTAGTAATCAGCAGTAGAACATAGGTAAATTTCAGCAAAATATCAGTGAAAAAAAATCAAGCATAAATTTCATTTTGACGCAAAATCAGCCATATATATTTTGAAAAAAATAAAAATAAAAAAAATAAATAAATAAAAAAAATAAAAAAATAAAAAAAATAAAATAAAAATAAAAATAAAAATATTTTTTTTTTTTCACATTTGGAACTGAACACTTGAGCATTGAGGCTTGTGTGTGCATGCGCACGTTTGCATACGTGTGCACGCATTCAAATTTCGTCTCAATGCATAATCTCTTTAAGGCTACAAGATTGTGCCTCTTTACTTCCTGGTTGCTGTGCAGCGTATATTTCTATGGGAAAGTTGCAGGCCAAGTTCTTATAAAATGTACTTCTGCCACCATGTGGAAACATGCAAAACCCTAAAAAACCAAACATGCTCTCTTCTATTGTGGAGTTGTGTCATCTCCTCTTTTATGCAAAAAAAAGGTAAAATGAGTTTTTTTCTACAGCATTTCATAACATAAATGATATGCAAATTAATCTGTGATTTTGGCAATAAAAAAGTACCAAGGAGTTGGCTGAGCTGCGGTAAGCCAGTTTGATGGTATTGGTATAAAAGCCACATTTGAGTGAGACACCGAGTACACTCCGGATGCACCAGACAACCATTCATATTTACACCTATAGCGTATATATGAGTTAATTAATAAGCACGTTCCGTCAGCCATCAGCTTCTCCAATGCACCCCACACCATCAAGCACATTATATGCGACTGCTTTAATCGCAGGCCAATCACTGACAGGTCACAATTAATAAAAGCAGCAGTAGGCGCAAATAAACAAGTCTAAATTGCAGCCTTAATCAAATGATGCAAACATTGGCGAGTTACAAAAGTTCACCGCTGCCACTGATAATTTCCTAATTGTATTCACTCATTCATGGCAATTTTATTAACATGGAGCCAACGTCTTCTGCCCTTCCACTGTCACAGCACCAGGGATCTCATTTCATTATTTTCCACAAGATTTGCTTGACTACTGCCGCCATGCTTGTGGCGTGCCATGGCCAGATGTTTATGCTATTTAGATGAGGGCGCCGAGCCTGTTGGGTAAACATAATTAAAGAAAGTTGAGACTTTCCTATATTTTCATTGTTACGCTCTTTATGACACTCTCTCATTGTTACCTTTATTTTTTCAGACAAGTTCAAAAAGCATCTCAGCTGCATTTCGGCTTTCTTGACTTAGGAAATTCTCAAACTGGTTACATTTTTAAACAGTTCCTGACATGATTCATCAATTTTGCTTGAATATTTTGTATATTCTTTCTAATTATGTTCTACACTGTTTCATTTGTTGAATCCGAATGGCAAATTCGCCAAAAATTACATTTGACGTTTATGGCACCAGTCATAAAAAAACTACTAATCACAGTTCAGCCTCATTTCTTGGTGTGACGTAATCAGGGTAGTACCGCACCGCTCAGCTATACAAACATGGCGGTGTGTGATTATTGTTATTATAGATATTAAGATTTGGTGATGCGTCAATGAGGGAAAAAAATTTGGAGATGAAATAGAGAACTTGCTTAACCTATGTCTTAACTCTTTTAATTATTTTAAATTAATAATTAATTATTTTTTAATTTAATATAAATTAATAATATTTTTTAATTTAATATAATTTAATAATTAATTATTTTGTATTTAATATAAATTGATAATTAATTCATTTTTAATTTAATATAAATTAATACTTAATTATTTTTTATTTAATATAATTTAATAATTAATTATTTTTTATTTAATATAAATTAATAATTAATTGTTTTTAAATGTAATTTTTATTATAATTTAATTATTGATTTAAATTGGCTTCTTAGTGAACATAAAGGGTTTTTTATGTTTTAATGCACATGTGGCTTAACGTTGACAATGAATGTGTAATTCTTTGTAGCCTTGTCGCTGTTGTGGAATAGTGTTTAGAAGACATGTAAACAAGACATGACTCCTCTCTTTTGTGACAACATTCATGCAATTGTTGATGTTTTTTGTGGAATAGCATTCATATAAATATGTTTAAACTATACTTTCTAGATAAATGCTTCATGTAAAGGTGTTCCTTCGAAGTAGTCTTCAGTGAAATTGTCGTTGCAAAGGACAGAAATAGAGGTGAACGTTCACCTTGTTGTAAACCTTGGTGTTTTGTAAAAAGAAACAAACTCCCACTGATAACTCACTTTGATAAAGTGAACATCCAGCAGTAACGCAACATTTTAGCAGGACTACAGTTTTGATGAAGAATTTACTGGAAAAATATGAAAGTATAAAAAATAAAAGCATGGAATGTCTAGCTTCAAGCATGGACCGATCAAACACATTACAAAAATACCAAATAATATATCTTGTTTGATATTTTTCATATATCTTCAGTGTCACTTTTTGTACCATTCAGTCAAATATTACTCATTTCAATTTTTGATTAGTAATAAATCATCTAATTAGTTTTTAAATAATGGATTGATAGCCAAAATTAATATTTATAACATTTATTTGAATAACCAATAACCAATTTTATTATTTTTCCAGGTCCTTAAAGCTGAAAGTGCACATTGATACTTGGAAATGTGCTGAAACTTCTTCTTCTTTCCAGGTTACTTTGTTGAGTGGGTTAGTGGGTTTCCTTGTGAGTGGGTTTCCATGGACAACCCTACCCCACCCGTGCAACTGATGCATCCAAACACCGTTGACCTGCAGCCTGCTCGTTTAGCATTAAGACCACCGACCGAGCGGTCAAGTTCCCTCCTCTCACCTATGCAGTCCGTGCCTGTGGTATCCGAAACACCGTTAGAGACAGACTAACAGTGAGAGTGGAAGAGCGTAAATTGAATCACTCATGTCATGTTACTAATAGGCTGGCTCTCACTCGCTCGCTCACTCTTTCATTGATAGAGTACGTGGTTACAAAAATGAAAGATTGCAAGAAAATATTATGAAATCTAATCAAAATGGAATATTTCAAATGGAAGTCTTACTTATCGCTTATCTTACTGTGTACAGTAGGGGTGTCACATGATTTTTCATTTGTCCAAAAGCTATCTCGATTGGACAATGGCGTTTCGACTATGAATGATAATTAGGCCTGTCATGATAACAAATGTTGCTGGTCCATAATTGTGCTATTAATTATCGACCGATATTTGATCATTTCAAGCATTTTTCTTTAAAGAAAACAAAACAACTCTCATTAAGATTGGCATTCAAAGATCATTGTGTCATGTCACGTTCGAGCCTCTAGATCAGGGGTCAGCAACCCGCGGCTCCAGAGCCGCATGTGGCTCTCCAGCCTCTTTGTTGCGGCTCCCTTTGCAATGCTTTAATATTTTTTAGCACCCGTGTGGTGAAAATGCACGTCTTTGTTATGAGTTTACAAAAATCCAACTTTGTGTGAGACCATGAATGCATCCTGACTGAGTTCTGACTGGTGACTGAATGAGCAGACAGGATGCTATCCAGTTCTCTCTGACAGGTTAACATGAAGGGAAATGAGTAATACTTTGAGTTATTTGAGTTATTAATTATTATTAATGAGTTATTTGACGATTCTAATAAATAAATTAGAGCTCATTTAAAAACAAAAGTTTATCTCCAGTACTAGCAAGAGTACTCCAACTCGTCTTTTTTTTCCCCTCCAATGTTGTTTTAAACATACAACGTTTTGCGGCTCCAGGCTATTTTTCTTTAGTGGGCAAGTGGGTGAAATGGCTCTTTTCATAGTAAAGGTTGCCGACCCCTGCTCTAGATGGTACTCAAGTGTTGTGTACTTGTGTGAGGCATGTCATATTAGCCACGGATCGGAAGACATCACCATGTTACACACAATTCCTACTCCTGTTTTCAAAAAACAGGAGTTTAAAAAAAAAAGGACACACACACACACTACCAATGCATAATGCAGAATATTAACCAATTACTATGTGAGCTCTAACCATGTTCCCTTCAGGCTTTTTAAAAAAAATATATTTTTACAAGGAGCTCCACGATATCGATTGTCTGAATAAAAATGCAATCCAATCTGCCTCGGTGTCTGCAGCGTCAGTGAGTGATGTGCAGCTGTTTGTTCTCCAAGTCAGTCAGTTGCATCTGTGTTACTATCCAAGCAGAAGAACTCAGCATTTGATCAAACTTAGTTAAGATTTGTGAGATCAAAATATGCAGGTGTTAAATTATTCTGCACTCTTAATCACCAAGTGGTTCTATTTATGCTAGTCTCTGCCACAACTGTGCTAACTGTGGCAACTTCATAACACACCTCATACGTTTAGTAGAGCCACGTTGACAATTTAGCGCCATGGTCGCGATCTTTAATGAGTCGAGGGGCGCATTTATTCTCTGATTAACAGCTGGAGTGGAGCTCTACCTTCGTACTGCCATGCAATGTGGGTCTGAAAGCTGTGTAAACCCCTCCACAAAGCAAGCAGTTGATGGGTTAGGAGTGACGGAACCAAGAAGGCAGTGCTTGGACACACTCCTCCATCCATGAAACGGGGCATGGATGTCCAATGTGATGGGCGATAGACGGGCGATGTAGCTGATTTACGCTTCCGACAGCAAGCCACTAGTCTGCTAAGAATGCAGGTTTTTGTGAGCATAATAAATAATTATCGGCAGGTTACTTGTGCTAACTTATTATAGAGAAAAACATATTTCTATCTGTGATTAAATGTGATTAATTCCGAGTTAACTATGAACAAAATTAGATTTTTAGTATTTTAATGGTTTGACAGCCCAAATTTTTATAAAAGCTTTAATTTTAACCATCACTATCAGATCTATTTGTTGAATCCATATGATACAAAACAACAGATTATGTGATTAATTCCGAGTTAACTAAGGACAAAATCAGATTTTTAGTATTTTAATGTATTGACAACACAAATTTTTATAAAAACCTTCATTTTAACCATCACTATCAGATCTATTTGATGAATCCATATGATACAAAACAACAGATTATGTGATTAATTCCAAGTTAACTATGGACAAAATCTGATTTTTAGTATTTTAATGGATTGACAACCCAAATTATTACAAAAACCTTCATTTTAACCATCACTATCAGATCTATTTGATGAATCCATATGATACAAAACAGCAGATTCTCTGTGTGCATTTGAACTGATGTGATGGCTGAGAGATGCTGTGCAGCTCCAAGCATGCCGCCACTTTATAAGTATGCAGCAAGCAGCACATTTGATACCCTTTAGTGCACACGAACTGAGTAGCTGTCAAAAATATAACAGGCAACTCCAGTAATTATGCAGATTTATGCAAAACATTAACAAGAAGAATTAAAGGCACAAATGAGGTGGCTACACTTGAATTGTTAAGATTATGAATAATTACCATACATCTTTTTACCCTTAATATAACTTGTTTTTGATAAACAAAGCCTTAATTATCTGAATACTTTGGAGGATTCTGGTGACCTTCATTAATCTTAGACAACAAGTCTCTGGTGAGACTTGAGATGAGGCCCGTGCGCTCATACCGACGTGCACGTGGCACATACTCGCACTGACATAGGCGAAACATATGCTCACTGGAGACTACTCAAAGATTGTACTCAAGTAGTTACATCCAAATGTTACGCTGAAATGTTCCTCAAATGCAAGTTAAAAGTCATTTAACGTTTATGTGTTTTTTTCAATAACATTGAATTTTGGGGGTGATTTGGACCATGGTCTGTTTAAACAAGTTATATATTTTTTAAACATTGTAAAATATGACTATTTTTGCGATTTGTGCATTTAACCCCACAGAAACATGGTCAAACCACTTGGGGAAAAAATACGGGAGAAGTTTAACTTAACAAAGTTTCCAACAATTTCTACAAAATATCAAAAAGTGATACAAACCATCCAGATTTGATTATTGTGGTTATTGTCTGCACTTGTCTCGAGTTGCTTGTTTTTCATTTATTTTTAGAATATGACGCGGGACAATAAAAAAATACATTCGGTCCAAAAATGTCCCCTGGGCCGCACTTTGGACACCCCTTATTTATTGTTTCCAATTAACTTAATATGTATTATTTTTGGAAGGTGGCAAAGGGAGGATAAAAAAACATACACACACAAGGAAAACATGTAAAGATTTGAACCCTGATCTCATGAATGTGTGGCCAACATGCTAACCACTAGTCCACTGTGCTGCCCCAGTTTTGTTAAATTTATGTTGTGACCTAACTCCCCACTATGGAGGATATATAGTATATTGTATATCCAGCAGGTCTGTCAAAAGTTTGCCTACTCAGCTTCCAGAAACTTGACAACCCAAATTTTTTATAAAAGCCTTCATTTTAACCATCACTATCAGATCAATTTGATGAATCCATATGATACAAAACAGATTCTGTGATTAATTCTGAGTTAACTATAGACAAAATCTATTTTTTTGTATTTTAATGGATTGACAACCCAAATTTTTATGAAAGCCTTCATTTTAACCATCACTATCATATCCATTTGATGAATCCATATGATACAAAACAGCAGATTATGTGATTAATTCCAAGTTAACTATGGACAAAATCTGATTTTTTTGTATTTTTATGGATTGACAACCCAATTTTTGATAAAAGCCTTCATTTTAAACATCAGTATCAGATCTATTTGATGATTCCATATGATACAAAACAGCAAATTATGTGATTAATTCCAAATTAACTATGGACAAAAAAATCTGATTTTTAGTATTTTAATGGATTGACAACTCACATTTTTATAAAAGCCTTCATTTTAACCATCACTATCAGATCTATTTGTTGAATCCATATGATACAAAACAACAGATTATGTGATTAATTCCGAGTTAACTATGGACAAAATCTGATTTTTAGTATTTTAATGGATTGACAACCCAAATTATTACAAAAACCTTCATTTTAACCATCACTATCAGATCTATTTGTTGAATCCATATGATAACCCTGATCTCCTGAATGTGAGCCAACATGCTAACCACTAGTCCACTGTGCTGCCCCAGTTTTGTTAAATTTATGTTGTGACCTAACTCCCCACTATGGAGGATATATAGTATATTGTATATCCAGCAGGTCTGTCAAAAGTTTGCCTACTCAGCTTCCAGAAACTTTGAAGTTATTATTATTATTATTTTTCACAGTGCAAGACTGACTGAATGATCTCTTAATCCCTTTTGTGGTTGCGAAGCTAAAACAACAATAGTGGAAAGACAAACGTTATTGTTTCACACACTGAACCAACAAGCTGTTTGTTGGCTCGCCATGCCCTGCACCTTATGGCCAATTAAAAAGACAAAGCAACAATATTGTGTTAACTGAGAATTACAACTTTAGTGTTAACACTGTTAGCCGACTCGCTTAAAAAATATGTCACCAAAGCCTTGGTGCTTTAGATACTTCCAAAATTAAAAACCCACATACATGTACCTCAACATGCATCAATTTTGTTTATTGTATTTGTACTTTTTTGGCTTTTCTGGAATAGATGACTTTGATTTACATTATTTCTTATGAGAAAAATTCAGTTAGC